>NW_010357590.1:0-224 GCF_000414095.1 Morus notabilis
CTGGGCCGAAGCCCAGAACTTTGGCCTAGGGTCGCAACACTATTGCGACACTTCTTCTCCACCGGCGGCCGCCAGTCCTCAATGCCTCCAGTCCCCATGCCGCGGCCGGCCGGCCACGGCAATAACTGTCCGGCACAGCCCAACGGTTGTGCCTGGGAATCTAGACACCGGCGACGGCAAGCTTGCAGTCGGCAACAAAATTTTTTTTTTTTATGCGGCAGCCA
>NW_010357591.1:0-1059 GCF_000414095.1 Morus notabilis
TTTGGAAGTAGTTCACTACATTTTTTACTGCCTAGAGCTGCCTATTCATCTATAAATCACACAAAATCTTGTATGGGGCAAAAAACTCTGAGAGGAATTAGATGCGTCACAATTACTTGGTTTCTATCCCGTTACATATTCACGTCTATGTTGAGACTCCAAATTACAGATTGTAGAATTGGCCACGGAGTTTAGCACAATAATTTTACTGTTTGAAAGATTAGTGGTGACAGTACATGTTGTGATGAAGATGATGAGGTGAGTGGTGTTTCAAATAATTGGTGTCTCGTTTTGAGAAGGAGTTTTTGAAAGATTTATACTTGTGTTTTTTTATCTCTTGCATTTTATTTTACAGTGTTCATTTGGGTGCTCTCTGCGGTTCTAAGTTAGTCTCTTTTTTTTTTCCTTTTAAATGTCAAGGCTTATCGGATTTCATGCAAGAAATGGTATCTCTCATGCCTCAGACCAACACAGAGGATGAACATTGTACCTTTTCCCTTTCATTGTGTGTGTGAAATGTGTATATTATATGTGAAATAAGTTAGTCATAGAGGTTGGAGTTTGGTGATGACTGATGATAATGTTGAAATGAAATATGAATAAGTAGTTCATAATTGGAATCAAGAACAAGTTTTTGGAAGTAAAATTGTAGTTCACTACTTTTTTTACAGCCTAGAGCTGCCTGTTCATCTATGAATCACTCAAAATCTTGTGTGGTGCAGAAAACTCTAGGAATTAGATGCATCACAATTACTTAGTTTCTATCCCGTTACATATTCACGTCTATATTGAGACTCCAAATTACAGATTGTAGAACTGGCCACGTAGTTTAGCACAATAATTTTACTATTTGAAAGACTAGTGGTGAGAGTACATGTTGTGATGAAGATGATGAGGTGAGTGGTGTTTCAAATAATTGGTGTCTCGTTTTGAGGAGTTTTTGAAAGATTTGTACTTGTGTGTGTTTTATCCCTTGCATTTTTATTTACAGTGTTCATTTGGCTGCTCTTTGTGGTTCTAACTTAGTCTTTTTATTTCCTTTTGAATCTCAGGGCTTAT
>NW_010357592.1:0-443 GCF_000414095.1 Morus notabilis
CCATATATCCCAAAGCCTTCGCCTCCTGACCAACCCAAGGGCCCTACTTGACAACATGTTATGTAATGTATTTAATTATGGCTATATATGTTAAAACTTGGAAGAATATTGCCACTTTGTTTTAGCCAGCTTGTATATTATATACACTACTTATACAGCTGAAGTGATGTGCTAATATATGTATGAATGTTGTGTGTTTTATTTTTGTGTCACCCTTTATTCATTATACTGTTTTCAGTAGTTTTATATGTGCTGCTTGATTATTTATAACTGATAATATCATATTAGAGAAATTGCGGTGGTGGGTATGGCCTTTTTAAAGGCTTCTAAGAATATGTCTCAGTTTTAAGAAACTTAAAAAAAAAATAAAAAAAAATAAAAGTCCATTGTTTTCAAGATTGACTTTGTAAATCGTCGATTGATTTTCGGTAAATTATTTTAAT
>NW_010357593.1:0-922 GCF_000414095.1 Morus notabilis
TACATATATACTAGTGGATAACATTTAAGGATAATAATCGAAATAAGTCCATAATGAATTTGATTAAAGTTCAGAATCTTTAATCAAGAACATTAATAATAAATGCCATTTCCATTAATAATGTAATGAGTTTATCCGTATCGTTAATATGAAGAGATATTGAATGAGTATATTTTACATAATGTGATTATGTAGGACTGGGACAAAACACGAATTGAAGTTCTAATAATTTCCGTTAAGTATGGAAATATGAATCGAGTCTACCAATAGTCATATGTAGAACAATCTCAATCCTGAATTATTAACAGACTCATATTTATAAAATTGTGTTTTTTAACTTGATCGATAAGGATTTTGAGACACCTAAATCCTATTCCTTGCATCTTGGAGACATGATTAAATAGGTAGTCGGGAATGTTAAAATACGAGATAGAACCTATTCCTTGAGACATAAGTAGATAAATAATTTTCTTGCCTTATTTATTCGGTACTTGAATTATTAGGAGCTCCAATTCATAAACTCGTTTCATACAATCACAATCAATTAGGAATCAATGGTACTCAATAATAAAGAGATAATTAAAAGGTTAATGAATTTCATCTAACTCTAATTATGAATTATTTATTAAAAATTAATCTATATATAATGGCTATATCAAATGGACATTCTACATATATAATTTTTTTTATAATATCAAGAGTACAATTTCAAGTTTATAGTGGAGTAACTTTAGAATTAATTGATTAATTAATAAATTCATTAAAAAGTTTAATTAATTATTAATTTTATTAAAACTTGATATTATAAGTTTATAAGTTCTCGCGTCATCTTTGTAATTTATGCTTGACATAAAGGTTATGATGACAATTTAAAATTATAGAATTCTAAACTAAATCACTCAATAAATTAATTATGAATTAA
>NW_010357594.1:0-50915 GCF_000414095.1 Morus notabilis
AGTCTGAATTTTAGATTGGGAAGATTGTAAATTTTAAATTTTATTAGGGATATTGTGGGTATTATGAAAGTTTCATTAATTGTATTATGATGATTCCCGTGTAATCTAAAAATTAAAGTTATCTTTGTGTTGCTTCTGGTTTTGACTGTAAATTCTTCAAAAAGCACTTTTGAGGAAATTTATCAAACACTCAAATCAGCTTTTGCTACAAGCAAAAGCTGATTTTGAGAGCGAAAATCAATACCAAACTAAGCCTATATGTGCTCGTTTAGTAACGTTTTCAAAATGATTTTATTAATAATATTATTTTGAGAATAATTCTGTGACCGATTTTAAAATTTATATTACGAGTCTGAATTTTAGATTGGGAAGATTGTAAATTTTAAATTTGATTAGGGGTATTATGGGTATTATGAAAGTTTCATTAATTGTACTATGATGATTCCCGTGCAATCTAAAAATTAAAGTTATCTTTGTGTTGCTTCTGATTTTGACTGTAAATTCTTCAAAAAGCACTTTTGAGGAGATTTACCAAACACTCAAATCAGCTTTTGCTACAAGCAAAAGCTGATTTTGAGAGGGAAAATCAATACCAAACTAAGCCTATATGTGCTCGTTTAGTAATGTTTTCAAAATGATTTTATCAATAATATTATTTTGAGAATAATTCTGTGACCGATTTTAAAATTTTTTTTGTTTGATTTTTTAAGAAATTATTTTGAGTATAATAAAAAAGTGAAATCATGTTTGGTTATAATTATTAATTAATATATTATAACATTGTTGATAAGTACTAAGAAATGAAAAAAGAAAAGGGAAAACGATTTTCAACCATTTTCTAATTCCTTCACAAAAATCATTCTCATTGTTTTTTTTATTTATTTTCGTTTTCGTTTTCAAAATATTTGCTAAACAAACACGGTTTGAATGCCGTTTTTATTTTCGTGCCTCAAAAGGTGTGAAAAATATTTTAAAAAATAAGTAAAAATCAATTCCAAACGCACCATATATATTTGTATTTTTGCTTTAAGTTTGCCCCTTTTTTATAATTTCAAGTTGAAATGTATTTATGGAAAGACTATTTTGCCCATAAATTATCTAAAGTATGTGTTTCAATCATACAAAAATCAATAAGAGTAGCTTAATATTTGAACTAAACAACCAAACAACTAAACAAGGGCTGAACACCGCAAATCGCCAAAATTAACTATCAAACTCCGTCACTTTTTAAAGGTTTGAAAATCTTTTAATTCTTGTTCGGTAAATAATAATAATAATAACAATGTGATAACTTTATTTTTACTACATATCATTGAAAAATCCTTATCATCCAAACTGGAATTCTCTCCTTATTCACATCCAGCGGGCTCCATTTGGTGGGACCCATGTGGTGGGACTCACTAATGGGATGTTTATTTTCTGTATTCGTCTCTGATTCTGAATAATAATTCATGGTTCTCTACAGTATTTTTCTCTCACAAAAAATACACGTAAAATGAGAATAATTCTGAATCTATGAACCAAACGTCCACTAAATGTGAGTAGTAGAGAGATAAGACATACCGTATTTTGTTGAGATAAGATATGTTCTAAGCTAATTTTCAAGTGAGTGAAAATGTATTATAGGTATGTAAATTGAAAGGTCAAAAAGTATATAAGAGAATTGGAGGTGTGAGACAGCGACCTTCCTTCTTTTTATTTTTGTTTTTCCTTTCAGTAAACGTAAACCATATATATGTCGTCTCCATGGAAAAGAGCATAGATTCGTCTCTGATTCTGAATAATAATTCATGGTTCTCTACAGTATTTTTCTCTCACAAAAAATACACGTAAAATGAGAATAATTCCGAATCTATGAACTAAACGTCCACTAAATGTGAGTAGTAGAGAGATAAGACATACCGTATTGTATTTTGTTGAGATAAGATATGTTCTAAGGTAATTTTCAAGTGAGTGAAAATGTATTATAGGTATGTAAATTGAAAGGTCAAAAAGTATATAAGAGAATTGGAGGTGTGAGACAGCGACCTTCCTTCTTTTTATTTTTGTTTTTCCTTTCAGTAAACGTAAACCATATATATGTCGTCTCCATGGAAAAGAGCATATTTCCTCCCACACACAAAATATCACTTTAAAATGTTGTGCATTATGCAATTAAAGAAGAAAGTTACCCGTTGTTCTAACAAACTTTTGAAAATAATAACTCCAAAGGCCGGGTACAAAGTAGGATAATTTTTAAGTAGGGACTACAGTGTGAAAAATAACCTACAAAAAAAAAATAATAATAATACGATACAATTATTTACCACAGATTAATAAAATATAATAGTTTCATGAAATTTGATGAAAATCTGAGCTTTAAAACTTGTGACCTACTGATATAGCATTTATTTATACCCAACCTATCAAAAAATTTTCTTATTGAGCTTTTTGATATTCTTCCTTCCATATTCTGAAAGTGTAGATAAAAATCATGAAGAAAAAAATGGACCACATCCTACCCACACACAAACAAAGAAGATTACAACTGAGATAAGACATTTAGCACCAGAAAAGTCACAGAAACTGGCTGTGAGAGAATTCAGGGCCCGTTTAGTTCGCTGATTCGAGTTTTTAATTCGAGTTGAGATGTGACTTTATGTGAGAGCTTTTTACTGTAGCAAAAAAGTTAGATGTGATTTTTGTGAGAGCTTTTTACTATAGCAAAACTCGAATTCTAAACTCAAATTAGCGAAATGAACGGGCCTCAGTCATTTTCTTCAATTTGCCTTCGTCTTTTTCTCTCATTCTTGATTACTAGTTGAGAGCATGTGCAACCCACGTGTGTTCAATGTACATTCAGCGCGTTACATTTTTTTTAGTGCAGAGATTTAAATTTTCTTCAAAATTTTTATTTTTTAACTTATTATTTCTTAAGGTTTAGTTTAGTAAAAATTAAAAAATAAAAAAGAAATATGAATAAAGAAAATATAAATCATGAAAATATTTTAAAAAACAAGAAAAGAAAAAAAAATGTCATGAGTCAAAAAAAAATGAGAAACCTTATTACAGTGACACATATCAAAAGAGAGAAAAAGATTTTTAGTTTTTTTATGTATGTAAAAATAAAAAAAAAATGAGAAACCTTATCACAGTGACGCATATCAAAAGAGAGAAAAAGATTTTTAGTTTTTTTATGTATGTAAAAATAAAAATAAGTGAGATTCTCTAACACGTCTGTGTATCATAAAAGGTCTTTGTGGACACGTATTTTGGTAACCTTTCTCATTCCTAACTATTATTCTGTCTCATTCGCTTTGAGAATTTGAGTTGATATGTGATATTTTTTAAGAATTTTTAACTGTAGTAAAAAAAATTAAATGTAACATTTTTTGAGAGTTTCTAACTGTAAAAATTTAAAATTAAAAACTTAAATCGATAAACTGAATAAGTCATAGTCTACTTTAATTAAACACATGGTGCATTCTGTCTTTATTTCTTTTTCTTTTTTCTTTTTTATTTTGTTATTCAGTAGAGAAAATTACAAACCTATTTTTTTCCCCTTGGTACGGTAACAAGTTGTACCGATTTTTCTGTTAGGCGGTCACTCTTAGTAAAAGCCTCAAAGGTCGACGCTACCAGTACTACACCCTTCTGGAACAAAGTTTTATGACGATATTTACTTAATTAATTTATAATTAATGGATGCTCCGTGAAAAACGTGGTGAAATTCTCTCGGGTAATTTTTTTTTTAAAAAAATAAATCTCCCGTAAATTTTTACGACTACATACGTGTTTCTTTCTTTCTTTTTATTTTTCTTCCCTACAAATATATGCATGCAACTTGTATATTTTACTTGCGCGTTTTCTTTTATATATCCCGAGATCTTGCTGCCCATAATGTTGTTGTGCCCACGGTGTCTTTTTTCTTTCTTTTCTTTTTTTTTTTCCCAGTGATTTTCTTTGGTTTGCTTCCTTGCAGAAGTTTCTTCATGAGTAGTGCGTGTGTGTACTTTGATGTAAATATGTGTGTATGAAAATTTTATGTCATTTTTTATCATTTTCTGTATGTATTATTTAACACGTAGATTCTACTAAATAATAATATATTATATTAATAAAATTTACGTGTCAAATAATAAATGTAGAAAATAACAAAAAAATAACGCTAACAATTTTTATACGTGTATATACATTTAATTTAATAATTCTTTGTTTTTCACTTGCTTAAGTAACCGATGTTACGTGAGGTTCTACTTCTTAAACTCATTTTACAATTGAGTTCGTTGTGCCACTTTAAAAAATTAAAAATGAGTGATTTTTTTGGTTTATCATCTCTAGGATCGACAAAGGCCTCATATTATTGAGAGGCGGCATCGTTTTTTATAAATTATCACTTATAGTTTACTTTTATGTCACAATCACCTCTCTTTTTAGGGCTCAACGTCGTTGTTGGCCACACTTTTAATTAGGTATAAGCTCTGGTACTATAATATAACGACATGTACTTTCACTTGGTATGATATTGTCCATTTTAAATCAAAATTTACACGATTTTATTCGCAATTTCTTTTTCAATGTAATAGTCCCTTATCCCCTTTTTCGTATAACGTACGCCACATATATCTTTTTCTTCATTTTATATTGGCTAACGACAGATGAAATAAACCCATAAACTTAATTATGTGCGCACTTTGAATTCAATCTATTGATCATATATAATATGATATCTCCATCGATTAATAAACTTTATTTGTCTGTCGTTTCATTTCAATCCAAACGTTGATCAGTTTAAAAGGACAGACTAATCAATCAAAATAAAATAGGACTTATTTGTGTTTTATCAAAATTATAGTGACATTCTTTGACTGAATTTAATTACAGCAACACTTCCTATCTGAAACAATGTTAAATTTCAGTGGAAAATGTCAAAACTACCCCTATGTTAAATTTGTTATCTTTATTTTTTATTTGATTTTTTTTAATAAAAAATTGTGTTAGGATGTGTTGTAAATTTTTTTAAAGGGTTAATGTAAAAATACGTTAAAAAAAGTTAATGCATTTATTTTTTTGTATTATATTTTTTTTGTCATTAATGTTTTAAGTTTAATTTAAACTATATTTTTGTTTCATTATTAGGATAAAATTGTCCAAATTAATTTATTCTTTCAATTAAATTAATTTTCATTATAATATAGTTGGTCCTAATAATGCACCAAATATTAAATGGTTTTTAATTTTAATGTGCTAGTTTAGTGGATGGACAAAGGATTTTTAGAAAAAAATAAAAAAAGATTTGTTTTTATTAGAGTAAAAATTATAGTTATAAATGTGTAAAAATTAACTAAACTCATTTTTTATGCTAAATAAGGGTATAAACGACTTTTTTAATAGTATGTACAACTTAAAAACATTTTTTGATAAATAGAGGGGCATTTTGATTTTTTTTTTTTTTAAATTTAACGATCAAAATTAACAGTTAACTCAAGGTTCAACTAACGGTCCCATAAAAGCTGTTGGGCACCTTAATAGGAATAAGATAAGGCCTATGAGAGGCTTCAATCATCTTTTCTTGGTTAGTAGACAAAGGCCTTCTCAAAAGAATATTCAAATTATTGAGCTAGAAATGCTTCCCGTCCTCTTCCGAGCGGGGAGAGAGTGTCCGTGTAATTTTTATAAAAAGTCCGAGAGTGTTAACGTGATTAGTTTTGGTTAAGGGAGTGTCTTTATTAGTTTGACAAAATATAAGGACGTCAATGTAATAAGCTCAATAAAATAATGTAAAGCAAGTTACACATTGCCGGATTTCTTATCTTGAGTTTATTTGATCACGAAGCTGCATGCCTGTTCATAAAAGCTAAAAGGGCCAATAAAAATTCTCTCTTTGACGTATTTTGTTTTTTTTGCTAATCAAAACGCACACAAACACAAATAAAATACGATGAACCACTATTTGTTAATATTCTCTTTTTTTCTTTATGGATATTGATCGTCCAATTCTACGCAGAATGGAATCACTGCATTATAGCATGAGAAAGTTCCATGTCTTTGCCAACTCAATACTGATTCGTGATAAGAGAAGGAAAAAAAAAAAACCCATTTTGAGCACCCTGCGTTTTTCTAATTAATCAGGGTTTAATTTCAGAGAGTAACCAAAGTCTTTTAAACCCATATAATCCATTCTATGTCTAACCAATGTGTTACTTTTGTTTACACGTTCCCAACAAGAAAGACGCTTCAATTTCCAGGGATTTAATTCGCAACAAAATACGCGTTTTGCTCATCGACTTCTAAATTTTTATTGTTACACAGCTTTTTCGTTTGGTATGCTCCTCAAAGAAGTTGTGTTGTCAATAGACCAATAAAAATAATAATGGCCTTAGCAAGAAGCATGAAAAAAAATACAAAACATAATTTATTTTGCTAAGAATTCCTCTTTGCCTTTGAATATTAGGATTGAAATGTTAATGGCCTTCCACGTTTTCTGAATAATGCTCATCCATACGTCTGCTCAGGGTCATTACTTTAGCAAATAGAAGCACATTCTCAGTAAAATCTCACAAATAATTGGTCTTTCGGCTACAGAGACGTGAAGAAAAGTAACCATTAGCATAAGAGACATCAGAGTGAAGTTTCCATTGATATTGAAAGAAAGTGACACAAACTAGAGATATGCTTCTCTTTTCAGCAATCTTCCCTTTATTACGCGCCATCCACATTTTGTCTTATTTGAGAATAAACCAGTCGTCAGTGTACAGGTAATCAAATGTGTAGAAGCTACGATAACAATTACAACAAATAATAGCATTAAGTAGCACTAATCATCATGAGGGAAATAGGTTTTTGATTTTACAGAGAGATTAAATTAATAAAGTCAAGAAATTAGATTTGATTATTTTTTAGAAAATATTAAATGAGTTTGAAAAAGGAAGGTTTTAGAAACATTATCTAACTAAGAGAGAGAGAAAATATAAAATAAGCAAAAATAATCATAATACGTGGACAATGACATGCATTTTAGATTCATAGCTTACAAATGAAAAAACATATAGTGCCAATAATAAGAAAGAGATAAGGTAATTATTGGTTTTTATGGACAGTTGTATGCATTAGGTGGTATATAATCTTTGAACATTGGGTTCCTTTATTCTCAGCCTGAGTTGGAGGGTTGTAATCGAATCCTGTTTTAAAACATGGCTAACAAAAGCTAAAAATAAAGAGGGGAAACAAAAAAAAAAAAAAAAAAAAAAAGGGGAAAAAAAAAAAAAAAAAAAAAAAAAAAGGATTCCGAGTGCGAAAAGTTGATAAGAAGAAATCATGTAATTCGAAGCTAAATAAAGCTTTCCATTATAAGATTCTCTTTTTAATTGTTATTCTAAAAGATATTTAGTGATAACCCCAACCATCCTTTGTCAAACACTTTATTTACAATCAGACAATCCAATCTCTCTTTCATTAAAGTTGTGTAATGAGACGGATATAAAAAAGTTAGATTACCTAATATTGCTATATACCTAATTAATTGTGATCTTGAATACCAGCAAAATTGAAATATATATATATATATATCAAACCAAAGAAGAACCCACAATGTCCACCCACTCTATCAAATGGCACCGATAAGAGTTTGGTCACAAAATGTGGAATCATGAAAAAGCAATAATAGCTAGCCGCACACTATAAGTTTGTTGTTTGATAAGCGTCACCAAGAGATGTAAAAATATGTGAAAAGGAAACAAAAATCACAACAAGACTCAACAAATAGTTACGCCACATTTGTATTATGAAGAAGAAAAAGGTGGGAAGGCAGAGCTCACATTTTGTGTCGTTGCAGAATCACGACGGAGCGTTTGGACTTGGTGCGGGGGAGAAGAGAATACGCAACGGGCGAGTGACATGAAAATTATGAAGTGGGTTTAGGTAGATAAGTTAGGTCGAATAGTGCCGTCGGAGAATGTGTCTTGTCCCCGCCTACCTATGATTTGCTCGCTGTTATATGAAGAAATGTTATCAAGGTATATATTCTAGTGTTGCTTCTAGTCAAAGATTATTCAGGAAAAAGGTTAAATATTGTTTGGAAACTTGTAGAAAAACGAGAAACCTTTTTTTTAAAATAAAATGTTTTTTTTTATTATTATTATGGAAAAGTGTTTAAAGAGACGATTAGTGGTAGCTATTAGTCCAGGGATCCGCTTATTGAAAATTATATATATATATATATATATATATAGACACACACACACACACACACACACACGCACATTCGATTAGTGGTAGCTAAAGAGACTATTTGTGTAGGTCAATGGATGCAAAATTGAAAATAGTCTCATACTTCCATTACGAGACAATAAACCAACCTACCAAACTACTTGAAGTAAGCTCAGTATGATTAATTCAGTAAAAAAAAAAAAAAAAAAAAAATCCTCAATGTGATTAGGCTGGTGGTTGTGTTTGTCGAAGAACAACGCATCATTTGTCCGGAAACTTTTTTGTTGTTTCGGTTGAAAAACGAGATGCTATTTGTCACTTTATTAGAGAAAAAAGTGTTGTCTGTTCTTTAAAGTTTGCCGATGTTAAAGTCGGCTTCAAACTTTGCTGTTCATGTTGATAGGCAAACAAGTGGTATTATAGAGTCAGATAAGAAATTATCAATAAATTGCGACCCTTTAAAGTTTGTTAAACTAGTAAAACGACATGCTTTTTATGATAGACAAGTGTGTTTGCATAATACATCATTGTTCAAAGTTTATTGGTGTCTTGAGTTTACTCTTTCTTTTTTTTTTTTACATGGACGATCTGTAGTAGTCAGGTGGTTTTGCCGATCATAGTCGATAGTTTCTACACTTCTCATGTTTGGATTAGAGGTATTTATACGCAGCATTCTTCTAGTATTGAAGTTTTTTTTACTGATTTGTTTGTAATGCATAGTTTTTAACTACCAATAATTGCAACATCCTCTTGTTTTGAGCAAAAACTGACGAGCATATTTTCCTTTTCGTTTGTTTTGGATAGTGTACACTTTTTACTATTTGAGTATTATTTTCAGAAGAATTATACCATCTTTTTTCTCATTGTTCTATCCTCCTGAGGCAGATTCTCTTCTGAATATTTTCTCTCTTTCCATTTCAACTACATTGTTTTTATTAGATTAATACCGTGTATCTAATTTTGATATTTTCATTACTGTCGATTATATGTTTGTTATTAGTTCTGGGTGAACAAACTTGTTACTGGTTCTCTGCTCTTAGGTTTATTAGATTCAGATATTTGTATAATTTATTAGTATTGCTTTTTATATGAATAATTCTCTTGAGACTGTCTCCTTTAACCTTGTCTCATTTTGTTTCTATTATTTTCATTGTTGTAATTATTTATTTACGCAGTATCTCTCTTCTATAAAGTTTATTAGTCTCTTCTTGTAAGAGTTAAATAGTCTTTCTTATGGGAGTTTCAACAGTTCTTACTATTAATTTTCTCTTTTTTAAGTCTTTTAATATATTTGCTGCTTCAATCGTACGCCTTATCCCCTATTGTATTTCATTTAAATACACTTTTTTTCAAAATCTCTTGTTCTTCTCATATTATGCTTTCTGAAAGGTTAATTCTAACTTGAATATGTATGAATGGTTTTCGTTTAAAAGCAGTTTCATGACCTCTTCCCTCTGTTTTTACAAATAAATTTTTTTAAAGTTCCCTCCTTATACGATAACTGCCTATATTCAGTTACTCGATATCAATGTAAACGCTCAACTCTATTCAAAATAACTGCCTTCCTTCAATTAACCCCAGATTTCTGTATCGAATTTTTACAATTCAAAAAATTATTAAAAATTAAAATATAAGTTAGTTATTTCATTTTTTAAGACAACTGCCTTTATTCAGTTATCCTCAGAAATCCCTATCCAATTTTTAAACTTTAATAACTGATACTCTTCTCCGTAATATTGCGTCTATTCAAACTTTAAATGACTGTATATAGAATTGTAGATTTGAGTTTGGTTATTATTTTCCTTTTAAGTTTTTTCATTTTCTATGTATTTCAAATAAGGAGATATAGAGGTTTGCAGGGAAGGTCTAAACAACCTTCCTTTACTTCCTCAGCCAAGCAGCATTCACCTCATTAGATTATACATTTTCAACGTTTATGGTGTCAATCTTTTTATACAACTGACTGAAATTTTTAATTTTAAAGATACGTCCATCTTTTTTACCTTTTAATATTGATTTTGATTTATGTTTCTACTCTTTTATTTATAATTCTCCAATTTTTTCAGGTTCACTTTGATGTCTCTAACAACTTTTTGATCCTTGATCTTTATCATAACTTATTTCTTCTTCCAGGATAAATTTTATGTGTTGTTTTTAACATCACATGATTTATTTTTACTTGTTTCTTGAATAGAAAAGGGCATTAATGGTTAGATTTCTTTCCACCATCCATGCATCTATTTTACATACTTTCCCTCTACTCAAAAAAAAAAAAAAAAAAGGTTTACTGATTTTATTCAGACTACATACAGTTGATGTATAAATCTGCTGTCGTTTGTTTAGTAAACCGCATGCACTTCTCCGTCCAAAAATGACGAAATCACTAAAGAACGTCATGTATTATTTAAAAGTCAAATTGTCGGTTTCATACGAGACGACATGTCGTTTGTAATCCAAGCGAAAGTTCTTTTGAAAAAAAAAAAAAAAGATAAAAGAGTATTCTCTCTCCCTCTTTCCGAAGACTAGCAAGTATTTACGACTAGGCATGTTTAATTTAATAATTTCAGCATAAGATTAACAACTCTTAAAGAAGATCATGAAAATATATAGCTGTATTTGTTAATTGTCATAAAATAATAGATAACAATAGGATAAGTGAAATTAACTCCTCGAGAAATGGGGAATTTATGGAAGAGAAGAAACTAAACAAAAAAATATTACAAATCTGATTGAAAACTTGGGCGAATCCTATTACAGAACAAGAAACTTCTGGCATTAAAGAATCTGAAATCTGAACGCAAGGAACTAAAGTTTTACACGACACCAATTTTGCGGTGACGTGTGAAAAAGATCATTAACCGAACATAATTATTATTCACATTAAAAAAAAAAAAAAACCCATAAAAACTGAAAACTATGTCAGTTCCGATTACCACGTTTACTTCCGACGTCAGAAACAAGAAGTCGATTTTTTTTTTCCTTTCAAAGATTAAAAGTCGATTTGTTGTTTCCCGTGTTTTCCCAAGAAGAGCTCAAAGTTACCGACTTCGATCGTTCAACCAACCTTTAGTTCAGATTACGGTTAAGACGGAGATGGGCCGTTAATGAAAAGAGGAAAAACAAAGAGAGCTTCTTACTTTCCATTCGAATTTGCATGCTTATGGAAAGGCCAAAGATTTACCAGTCGCTCAAGCACCGCCGCGCTTTTCGAGAAATATCCAGAGAACCCAGCAGGCGTCGATGGTGGAGGGAAATCCTCAGCTGGCATTGCAAATGGTCGAATCATTTTCTCCATCGTCTCCAGTGTAAGATATGATCCCACTTCTTGAAGCCTCTCTGGACCCATTATCGGCAGTGTATGTTCTTGATGTAATGAAGCTGCCTCAATGTCGTTCTTCTGCATGCCAATAAAAGAAAAACAGAGAGCATAATTAACAAGCATGAAGATGTCTTATCAACTTTCCATCTAGAATGTCCAACTACGACGAATATTGTTGCTTTGACTGACCTCCAGAGGAGATAAATCTGCACCACGGCTAAAAGTCATCTCAATCCGGAATCTTTTTGGGTCTTCTAGAGCTACCTGCAGTTTCATTTCCACCCAAAAAAAAAAAAAAAAAAAAAAATAGCGCTCAGCATCACGACTGCATAAATATACTACAATAGAAGTATAATTGGAGACATTGTAATTGTAGAGCTAGAGCTCAGAAAACAGTCGCGTTTAATTTCAAGATCAGTCTTGAATTGGATGGGGACATCCAAACATGAGAAACCTTTCTTTTAAGAAAGGTTTCTCTGAATTGAGGAGATGAACCATTATCAGGCTGAATAGCCCCGTTTTAAAACCACTCGCACCATAGTTGCCGGATACTATGACAACCTTTTGGAGAAATTTCTGAACTGAAATGGAGATTGGTCTCACACACAGGTATTATTCATGTAATTCAAAGGACAGCTGGTCTGTATTAGCTTTAAACGTAGATTAAATCTGTCAAATTTACCAACCTCTGTGTTCTCAAACATTCTGAGCACGATGTAGCTCATATAGTCAAGCTCCTTAGTTTTGTATAAGCGCTCCAAAGCACTATGGCACACAAGGCTATCCTCTCCTTGAAGAGATTCATCCAGGTTACAATACCGGAGGACATTCATGAGAGAATGGATATGTGATTCCTGTCAATATAGGATATGCAGATTAATTAAAATTTTCTAAAGCAGATTACGTAGTTGTAGACATAAGTTGGAAAGAGCTTTTATACTCACTGATGTGAAGTAGAGGCGTGTGCGCACATGGCGTTCAGGTGTCTTTACATTTGCATACCTAAAAGAAAATATAGATGGTATATTAATGTGATGAGAATCAGTTATAGCTTAGAGATGTAGTAATAATGGGAAAAAGGCTTGAATATTCACTTTGGATCCAGGCGGTATTTGGTCTCCTTGTCATCGTCATCATCCTGGTCCATCGATATGTCACTTGTAGTGCTAGATCTTCTCATGTCATCATTCTTAGTTTTAACCTTTAATATATCGTTAGTGCTTGATCTTTTCATGTCATCATTCGTACTGTAGAACTTGGAAGGATACTCCACATCATCCTTTTCCGACGACAAATCTGAATTTTGATCGTGATTACTCTTTAGCTCAGCAACACTGATGGCTTCTTCCCGAGTGTTTCTCAGATCAATCAGAATCTTACCCAACAGACGTCGAGCAATCTGAAATGCAGGACATACAGTCAAGGTAGGAATGAAACAAATTGAGACACTAATCCATAATCAAAGATGTTTTGTTTTGGAGCACCAGAAACAAACTGAGAAGAGGATAAGATAGCAGGAAGCTACCTTTGAGCCAATCTTGAGCTTTTGCTTTGGATTGATTCCGTACTCATTTGGGATGACACCATCTGCAAGTAACTGAAATAGCAATACAATGAAAGTGGTTCAGACCAAACATTTACCGAAATAGACCTGATCCCTCAAAACAACAGCTCATATGTACACAAATACGCTAGAGGCAAGATACAAGTAGTTCCTTTCCAAAAGTTGCTAACACCCTCGGTATTCAGTACTATGGGGAAATTTTCTTTTTTGATCTCTCTCGCTAGAAGTGTTTGAAGACTGCTTTTTTTTTTTCCTTTTCTATTCATGAAAGAGGAACTTCTCCTCACAGTCTGACAAATTCTGTACCTGAGCCACTTTGAAGAGCTCATCCAAGCCTTCTAAATTAAGATGTGCATTGTGCAAAAGATCATACCTGGAAAACACATACATCACATTCAGATGAGGAAAATAAGATTTTATAATCCCATAATATTCTTTGTAATGGCATGTTATGTATAATGAATCATAAAAAGCAGATCAGATTGTTTAATGCTATTCGTAATTGATTGCAGCAAATCAGAGTGTTTAATGTTATTCATAATTGATTGCAGCAAATCAAATTGTTTAATGTTATACATAATTGATTGCCATTGGACATAGGACAGGTAAAGTTGGGACCTGAGCTGCCTTTTTTTTTTTTTTTGGCTTGATGATTATGACCTTGCACTGGCAGAAGAAATATATTTCAAATCAAGACCTAAAGAGTAGAGGGCAGAGGTGAGGAGATGCAACGGAATTAGAAGACGAAGCACGGCAGCACTAGATTATAAAGAATGAGATAATATGAGGACAAACATGCAAGCCAGACGAGAATATTTCCAGCAGCAGACGGGTGAGTAACACATAAGAAACTGTTAAACAATAGGATTTTTAAAAGCCTAGCATCCTAACATGATAATACCAGGCGACTTACTTGCATGAGTCGTAGACATCCGGAATTTGTGTGATGTCAAACCGCCTGCAAGTAAACCCACAAATCGGAGGTAAGCACTTGAAATAAATTCTCTCATTTTTATATAACAATTTTGCTTTCTTTTTTACTTCAACAAAAACTAAATAGAAACAAGTAGTTTATCTCAAGATTCACAAAAATTAAGTAATAAACAAAATTTAAATACTCAAAATTGCTAAAATCTGTCCAATGTCCAAAACCATTCCTAGGTTTAAAAGAATCCATGAATCTGTCGTACATTTCATGTATCAAAGAAATATAACGCAATCATTCAAGCCAATCCACATCCAGTACAGCCAAGTAATAGAAATGGGAAATACTCACACTTTTCGTTCGTTATACAAGTCTCTTTCAAGCTTTCTCCAGCGAGCATACATCAAAAGAAATCCTTCACTACCACATGGTAACCCAGCAGCAATACGGTCAACATCAATATTAGTCTTGCCAAGGGCCTTTGCTTGATCATAAGGGGGAATCACATCATAAGCGCTGGACTCAATAAATTCTTCATCTTCATCCTTGGCTAGCAATCTCACTTGTTCTGTAACCTTCTTAGTAAGCTCGACCTATTCATTGAAAAGGATTATTTTAGTATCCACTTAATGCGTGTTGACATTCAATGGTATACTAGAGATAATGTTGTGCACGCGCGCGCATGTTATTCACTTTTACATCCTACACCAATCTAATAGCAATTTAATAGATTCTGTTGTGCAGGATGATTATAAAAGGAAAGAAAAGGGGGCAATTTTGGTTTTGTTAACTCAATGTGATTACCAGTTTGGGTAGAAGTTCAAAAGCATTTGATGGAAGGCCAGCTCCATCCATCATCCATAAAGGTGATCCATTGCTATCAACTGTCTTTGCACCAGAAGTTATAATCTCATTAAGCCTTTCCTGCAAATTATAATGCGGAAAGAAAAAAATCACTACCTGGGACAAGAACATACAATGAAATCCTTCTTAAAAAAAAAAAAAAAAAAAACCTGAGGAAATAAGCAAGAAAACCTTGGCTTCTTTTATCTCAACACTGGCATTGTCAAGTCCATCCAACATAGATGAGTCCTTACTCACAAGAGAGACCTTCAAAAATATGATAGTCAGTCATAAAACCATAACTTTCAAAAGCATTCAAGACTCTCTCAAGGAAAAAGCTGACCAGGATTGGCGTTAGCTGTCCCTCTAGATCAAGGAGGCCTTTGGCAAATGCAGCTGCGGACATCTGTTGACAATTACATTGTTAATAATGCTGCTCCTTAATGATGCTGAAGTCAATAATTACGTGTATAAACAAAAGAAAATAGGCCAAATTTTGGAGAACAGACGAATAGAACAAGAAGAAAAAGTGATGCAAGTATTGCTGCAATTATACCTGCACACGGCCCTCATCAGAACTGTAGATTTTAAGATCATGACGATATGTACTATGGAGGCGAAGCAGGCCAGTTCCTTCACCTGCTATATTTTATAAACTCATTATGAAAGTACCCTAAAGATTTAACATGAGATTTTATACTGAATCTAAATCATGATATTCAGGAATCTGGATGTCTACAGAATGTCACTTTGCAAGAAAAGCTAGTCATAGACATTTTTTTTAGGAGATATGTTCAAGCAAATGGATTTTGTCTATTATAGTGAAAAGAATTATGGCAGTAACCTGGATACATATTGTTTCTGAAATATCTACCAAGTTCTTCAGCCTGAAAATTTACGAGAGAAAATAAAAGTAAGAAACAGAAGTTGAATACATAATAACAAATAAGACTGACCCAAAAGTAATAGGTCACACCTGTTTTCTTCCTGCATGTGTAAGGACACCCCCGTATTTAAGAACCATTAGGGCTTCAACAGGCCGTTCTTCCTCACCTTCACCATTAGCTTTTGCTACTTTGACCCATTTTAGTGGCTTAAGTTGAACCTTTCTATAAATTCCAGAGAAATGTCCGCCCTGAAATATATTTGGGACAATGACGATACAAAATGATAAGAGCCAGTGCAATGGTACATAGAATTAATGCAGGACTCAACCTCATACATATATTATCTATACACTTGGACCATTTGGCCTGGATACTTTCAACGAAAAACGCTGTCTGAAATTATCACAAAACCTCTTCGAGGACAGCTTTAACTTGACGAAGCTTTTCAGCATGCTCAAAGTCTTCTGCTTCACTGTCACTTTCTCGACCTGGCCTGTAAAATGTAGAGAGTCACCAATCACATAGAACAACTAAACTTTAATACAAAAATCAAGTATGACTAGGCCATGCAACATTACTAAATTATAACAAGGAGAATGAAAAAAATAATCGAAAAAGACAATCAACAAAGCAGTGAAAAGTTAAAAAGAAACTAATATAAGTAACTTGAGAGTACCTAGTACGAGGAACAAGCATCCGAGTGGCATCTAGCAGATCTTGCAACTGCACAGCACTTTTCAGTTTCGTCTACAAGAAAAGAACCAAAATCTCGTGGTTAGAACTATACAATATCATTAGCAAAACAAAAGGAAAAGACGTCAAGAAACTAAAAGGAGTTGCTAATCACTTCAGATCTAGGCCTTCCTCCATTGTACTTTAACATCAAGTTTAGCAACTTTTCTTCAGTGACTTTCAGCTTCACCTTTTGCTTTGGAGTTCTATCACCACTGCCAAAAACATAAAAAGGCTAAGAATGGAAAAGAGTATCATTCCATTAGAGAGAGAGAGAGAGAGATATGACATACTGGCGAATGATGGCGATTACACATCGCAACTCAGCTTGCCCAAATGTACCAATGATTCCACTTCCTTGGCGAGTTAACCCCTCAGAAGGTTGGCTTGGTTCGTTAGTTTTCCATGGTAAAGTTGGTGGAATTGCTGAAGAAAGATGAGGAGCTTTAGCATCTAAAAGCATCTTCCTAAGCACACAAGCAGCATCATCATAATACCTGAACCAGGAAAAATAAATATGCTCTTGTCAGAAGAAGGAAAAACTAAAAGGAAATGATTCATAAGAATTACGGTACTTAAACTTTCAGGTTGAAAGGAAATATAAGACAGCAATATCATGACAGGGATTGATGAAATTAGGCATGACAACCATAAGACCACGAAATATGAGCTATTTGATTAACACAAATCTAAAAAAGCATTACTTGTAAGAGTTCTTCACAAAGCTCCACCCGTTCACATCACAAACATAGGAGCGTCCCTCACAACGCAAGAGATCAAATCCACAAACCTGCATGAAAAATGAAAATAAGTCAAGAATTAATAACCAGCAATTAGGAAATGAGATGATTAAAAAAGAAATGTACAGTGACCAATTAGCCCCGCACTCTAGCTAAATTCATTGAATCAAGGCTATATAATTCCAAGTAGAAAAAAATCACAGCACATTCAAGGCTTACTTGTTAATGCTGTAACTATAGGTAAAGTAAATAAATAATAGAATAGAAATCCCAGGATATTTAAGGCCAACACAACGATTTCATACAATAAACACGAGCAGGCAAATGGCTAACTGATACAAGCATAAAAAATGATAAAAAAGGCAAAAGTTCTTATAGATAATAAAATGCCTAGTAACAAGAAACAGAATGTGTTGTGCCAAATAAAAATGACATACCGCTTGTCTGAATGCCATACAGACTTCTCTTGACATTTGCTTCTCCATAGGTGTCAATAAAACAGGATATCGTACCTGTCAATAGAAATAACAAACATATGTTTCAAGTGTCTTTCGACTCGTCCTGACCAAAAATTTTAGTTCACTCCAGCAACTCCTGCTTGCTGTAGAATATGCAGTGTAATACATAGTTACTATAAGCAGCTCAAACATCAACAGTTTAGGACAGATAACTAGTCACCAGCTCAACCAGTGCACCACTAGTCAAATCAGATAATGAAAAAAATTTGTTAAAGTAACAAACATATCTGATAATCCCAGAGGTGCTGAAATTATGCTCTAGGCGTCTATGAGACACATCTCTTAGATGCAGCCATGCAGGAGATGGTAGATAAGTTATAAGCTATAACATAATGGCTAATAAATAACAGAAGTACAAAAAACTAAGAATGATGGACCAGAGAAAGGGATTACATGTAGTACTTACTTCCTTGCCATCGGGGTTTCTCATGACAACACCATCGACAACAGGAGACTTCCTTGCCTCAGCATGTGCATATTCGGGACCAACTGTGTATACCTGTGACAAGATGCAAGGATTTAATTGTAGATACAAAAGAAAAACAAATGATTGCATTGAAGTTAATGCACCAGGCAAAAGATAGAGAGAATCTGCCTTTGTCTGCTAGACTGCTATACAATTCACGAAACAAAAATTCATTATCGAGTAATATAGACCAAAACTATATAACCTTGACATCTGTTCCTCCAGTTGGCATGAATTCCTCATATATATAGGAGCCTTCACGTCTCACTCTTCTAACCTCTGGATGGAACTCACTAGAACGATTGCCAACCTGAAACGAAAAGTGGTAGCATATGTAAATGGATATGGATAAGCACCAGACCTTATCACCGCTGAGCAGCTAACCAAGTTGAAATCAGAATACATCTCCTAGCATTCCTAAATGTCATTTCACAAACATGTCACAAATAGAGCATGAGGCAAAATCTCTACTGAACCTTTCAAACCATCCATACCTCCTTAAGAACACATTTTGGTTGCACACTGCTATGACTTATATGCCAACGGATTCGGAAAAACACAAGCCTGAACTAACAAAAAATTATTATGATTGGTTTAGGGAGGCAGCAAGCATCAACCAACCTTCTTGGGAGAAAAAATGGCTACCATATTTGGAAAGATATCATGGTTTTCTTAAAAATTGTCATTCCACAAGAACGTTAGAGCCTCTTCAGTAGAAGAACCACCTAAGACTAAGGATGCTCTATGTGATTTTATCTTACTCCATATGACACGAAAAAATAAATGGAAATCATAGAGCTGACCTTTCTAAATAATTCCTTCATTCCTCCTCCTGCTGAGCTAGGGTAGTATATCATTATACTATGATCATCCCCTTCAACAAAGCATGAGACAAACTCATATCAACACTAGAGAAAAAGCAATATTTGCATATTGATGTAAATCTTAAAGCCGTCAACTCCATAAATTGAAGAAGAAAATGACAGGAAATTGACACTAAAGGCAATTTTGTCCATATAATACAAGAAAAAAAGTTTGGCAACAATCAGATGAAGCATCATCAGATGAATAGCATACCGTGAACAGGCTTTTCCACAAAAGGTTTCCAAAAACGCTCATTGTGGACCTCAACAAAGTCTTCTTCCTCAACAAAATAGTCCAGTTCTTGACGAGGCACCTCCCTATTTACAAGGGCATATCTTGGAACAGGAATTCCAAACATTTCAAGACGCTTGAGCCAAACAAGATTAAGGTATTAGATGATGTAAAGGAGATAAAGTAGTTTGATAGATGATGTAAAGGAGATGAAAATATAAACAGAAACAACAAGCAGAGAAGCTTGGCTAAAAGTACAAGCTCTCAACGTTTGAAATTGCTATTCACAAAACACTTTTGCTTAAGCGTAGTAGTCTCAACATAAGGACGTATTCAGATATAAGAAGAACCAATACATGCATGCAGCATGGAGCTTATAAATTTTCTTTTTGGGCCAATTATCTCTCTCTCTCTCTCTTCCCATCTCTTTAATTTTAACCTTTAATTGAGCTGTTTATCTAACCAAAAAAGACTGAGGAGACTTACAGTGTTCTGAGCAATGATCACAAAAATACTAGGAAACAACATGAAAACTGCAATCATCAAATGGAAATGCCAACAAGAAGTTGAAAGTTCACGCACATACCTCATATACCTTCCTTCGGTCATGAAGCAGGTGTTGTGGCTCCAGCTCATTGACAAGGAAAGGTCTGGATCAGAGATGAAGTTAATACAGGACCAAAAAAAAAAAAAAACCACAACCCTCCTACTATTTGAATACTAAAGGGTCGTGAAAAATTTAACAGGTTCTAAAAAATAGTTACAAGAACTACTGAATAATAATAACAAAATAGCAAATAAATGAGACAAAAATATTTCTTTCATTTATTCTAAGAGCCAAGCAAACACCTAATTTCCATTATATTGCCCAACCCCCAACGCGTGCCTTTTTTCTTGTTCACCAACAATCCTTAAAACAATTAATTGAATGCTCCTTTTCTGGAAGTAAATTGAACTCGGAGAGGAATTTCATGGATCTATTAGAAACTGAGAGGCATCTTCAGGAATAGTTTTCTTGATATTAGATGGATAACTCTTCACTAGCTATTTCTGACTGAAAATGATACATTTATGAATCTACTGGAACGAGAACATAATAAATTCAAATTCTTACTTTCTTAAAGCAGCATATGCTTCGGCCTTCTCAAGAGGATATCCAGTGGAATAGAAGGCAATCAAGCAATCACATATAGGCCAGCTGAAACAACATGAATCAAACAGTCACAAGCCACCAACACCAAAATGTCTGCTATAGCTCTCCCATGTCGTACATGCTACACAACAGACTACAGTCATTTTCACACTGTTGCTAGCATTTCTTTACAGGAAAAAAAGAATTTTGAGACACAATCATAGACATGAGCTAACTCCTTTTGATTAAATACATTGTCGTAAAACTGTACGATCCTAAAAAAGACGCAAACAAAGATTGATCATCACGCTTCACCTAATTATGTGAAAATGTACCTTTCTATTGGATCTTCAAGAATGACCTTGTCTCCGAAATGTATTATCTATCAGAACAGACACAAGAGAACTATAAGAAAGTTGTTCAAACTAACGTGATTTCAGAATCTCAACTGATTTCACAATCCAAACAAAATCTGCATCTAAATTTGCTCAGAAAACAGAATTATAAATCAAGAACCATATAAAAGAGCACGCACTCAGCACGAATCAGATCAAAACGAACATCTACCTCAAATTCACCAAATGCCTGTAATCTATCAAGGATCTGTTTCATTGGCGCCGAGAACATCTACATTCAGCGAAGAGATTAGCTCTACATATGCACATTCATACGCGAGTGCAATGTGTTTTGGACTAAAATGAAAGAAAAAAATAAAAATAAATATAAAAAGTGTAGTAGAACAAGAAGAACCTCGGGACCACTTTTCACCTTCTTTTCCATCACGCATACTCCAATCGTGATTTTCTTCCCAACATCTCCGTCCTCCTCCATTTCTGTCCCTAAAACCACAGAATCTGAATCCAATCTCCTTCGTCAGTAAGGCTTCCACAGCTCAAATCCAGTTCAAAAACAAAACAACAAGCTCAACCTCATCAGCGATTCACCGCCATTGATGATCGCGTAAAGCCCTTCGAAACGCATACAAATACAAATATACAATACTTCTGATACACAAACAAGTGTGTATATATGTATATATGTATATATAATATGAGTGTAATGCATGTAGCGAAAGCAGAGGAGATAAATACCGGAAAAGAAAAGCAAATCTGACGAAGCTCGGACCACCGACTCGGATAGGAGAGAGAAAGTATGGAGGCGAGTCACGGAAAAAAGATCAGAGGAGGAGAGAGAAAGTGTGAGGAGCGTTAGGAGCCAGAGGAAAATCCGCGAAAATAATAATTGTGTATTTATATTTATATATATGCGTAAGGGCGGTGTTTGGAGATGAAGATTTTTGGATTCTGGAATATGCAGGTAAAAGGGAATGTGATTTTCTTGACGTGGAAAGGTGTTCTAAGGATTTTGGATTATCTTGATTGTTGGCGTCTGCGTCAGTATGGCCTCCTCGACTTGAAGACTTGGATGTGTCTCATTTGTTTGTTTCTTTTCTTTTAGGCTTTTCTGGTACCCAAAAACTGTCATCAAGATTCAAGAGTATAATAATATATGGTCAAAGTGTATAGTGAAATTTCTTGGGTCAATACTAAATTAATTAAATTGGTTGGAACTTGGATGTCTAGCGTTGAGATCTACCTGACAATGGTCCAGCATTTTCTCATGATTTTCCAGCTTGAGTAATTTAAGTCATTCTGCTACATGCGCATATTACTGTACTATCTTGTTTTTAATGTATACTTTATACTCTCAAAAAAAAAAAAACCCCCACTTAATTATTTCAATAAAATATATGTATAGAGTGAGATAATGAATGTCATCCCGAGTTATAGCTCACGTGAGTACTGTTTTATATTTTCTAGGTGTGTTGGGTATTATCATTATGTGAAGTCACTGCATGAGGATTGCATACCTTTTCCTTTAAAAAAATAAATTTATATATCAACAAAAAATAAATAAATTCACGAGGGGGAGGTAAGATTTCCAATTCATTGAAAAATTTCATGGTGGGTTTCATTGGTATTGTGCCTTTCTTGAGTTATATTACTTAAAATTTACAAAATAAAAGAGTGAAAGGTTGGATGATGATTACGTCGAGTTATAAGGCTTCATTTATTTCGCCGATTCGATTTTTATTACAGTAAAAAAATTCTCAAAAATAATCACATCTATTTTTTTTTTGTTAAAATAAAAAATTATCACATAAAGTTACATCTCAATTTAAATTAAAAACTCGAATCAGCGAACTAAACGAACTTTAAGTAAGACGGGATGAAACTTAAATTTGATGTCGCATTGTGTACGGAGGGAAAAAAAATAAGATTGTTTTGTTTCGAACATACTAAAGAATTCTTCTAATAAAAAACATGATATTCCATTTTTTTTCCTCTCAGTCATGTACTCTAGAATATGCCCCACTATATTGACTAATCGCATATTGATTAAGGGCCTTTGTTAAAGATTAATTGGAGAATTCTAACTCGAAGGAGACGGGTCGTACTCGTACTAATTTAATAGAGTCAAAGCGCACCGCCGGGGTCAAAATGCCCATTCGCTCACGTGAGAACCGTAGGATTGACGTGGTTAGTAGAAGCATAACAAGATCGTTGGCGGCTAATAGTTCTCTGATTTTGTACTTTATCCCGCGGGTCTAGAACGTTTGGAATTAGCGTGATTTAGACATGTGACTGAATTATTACTTTTTAATTGAAATATAACTTAGGTTTGAGAATATCTCAGATCTAATTATATAATAATATTTAAATAACGTAATATGTTATTACATTATTAATTTTATAATGATATATCACTTATTGTTATACATTTTTCCACGATTTGTGGGATATCTATTTATTTTAAAAAATTCAAATCCCAAAAATAAAGTTTCTATTTTAATGATATGTTAGTATTTTAATGATGTTCTATTACATTATAATTGAATTTACATAATGATGTTCTATTTTATAATTGATATTAGGATCGGTTGTTCTATTACATTATAATCCATATTACTTTACATTAATGATGTTCTATTAGGATGGGTTGTTCTATTACATTATAATTGATATTACAATCTATTAATGATGTTCTATTTTAATGATATGTTCTATTAGGACGGATTGTGCTGGAAGAGAAAAATATGGCAGTTAGTTATATACAAAAAACGCCCAGCAAAATAAATGGAAGGGTGTATTTGAAATGTCAAAAAATGAGATTTTTAAAAAAAAAAAGTCATATATGTGATATTTAAAAAAGTAAGTCACATTTTAAATCAACTCTAAAAGTAGGTCACGTCTTGTAATTTTTACTTGGAATTATTCAATTTTTTTTTTGTCATATGCAACGGAATTTGGTCTTCTATTACCATTCTTTATCCAAAATATATCTCAGTCAAATAAATTATATAGGGTTGGAAGTCCCTTTCGCCAAATATTTTTCTCATCAATTCCAAAGAACCTCTCCCTTAATTTCACCTATTTTACTAATGATTCCAAGGAAAAGATTTAATAATAAGAATAAAACATATGTCCAATTTTCATGGTCATTTCGTGAAGATTTAATCTCTCTCTTTTTTTTTTCTTTTTTTTTTTTGGGCTAAAGAACCTATTTGCTGTGGAATATAATTATCCTAATTTTCTTACCAGAAAAAAAAGAAGAAAAGAAAAGGGTAAAAGAGAAGGCTCATCTGTTTATATTTATTTTGCAAGAGGGCGGCTTATGTACATAGGAAGTGATAGGCACATGCACATGTGTGGTCATTTGCTAAAACATTAGGAAAACAGAACTGAAATGTGAAGATGGTATATTTCATTCAGAACGATATCCGATCGGCTGAGGAAGTGATTGGAATCAAAGCCACTTTAGCTTGGTATCAGTCAAAAAGGCGATTGAGATTTTACGAGGAAAAGAGTTTCCAATCAAATTTGTGTTAATTGAGACACAATAATCCAATTAAAAAAAAATGCATCTTAAAGTATATGACGCGTTTAGAACTCACTCTAAAATAATTTTATTTTTTTATATGAAGATGAAAATAAAAACGTTTTTAATCTCAGACAGAAATTATTTTTAAAAATACGTTTGATAGTTTTATTAAAAGATTATTTTTAGTGTAAAAAAATAAATTAATGTCTCCCTTTCTCTCTCTTGCTCAAAAGAGAAGAAAATAAAAAATAATTAAAAGTCATTTTTCATTTATTTCTTATTTTATATTAAATTAAAAATTTATTTTTATTTTTATTTTTTATTTTTATTATACTAAACACCGTTTTAAAAACGTTTTAATTTTTATTTTTTTAAAACATAAAAAAAAAAAAGATCAATTTAAACCCGACCACCATAGCTTTCCCTTTTTTGTTAAAGCAATAGCTTCTTCTGAAGATTCTAGTAGAAGTCCAACTCAGCAAGAAAGTCATAAGCACAGTCTAGAAATTTGTTAATTACTTTTAGTCATGTAACTAATTTTTCATTGCTGAAGCTCGAGAATTACGGGATTAGTTAGAATTACATGATAGTAATCAAGCACTATAAATATTATATTACTGTGCACTTGATGAATGACAGAAATTCAGCTGAGAGCATTCTTTCTCAAAATTTTCTGGTCATTTTCTTTCTATCCAAACACTAGTTTTGTCTTGGTGTCAGAGCCCTTCTTTCTCTTGCAGAGACGAGATTCAATGGCTACTGTTGGAGATTCTGGTTCTTCGTCTTCATCTAGTTCTACTGGAGGTCCTTCTTCTTCTTCCCTAGCGCAACGAGTGAATCCGTTCAATTCATCTCTCAACACATCAATTTCTGTTCGATTGGACCGAGAAAATTATCTTGTTTAGAGATCTCAAGCTCTTTCGGCTCTTCGAGGCTATGATCTGAAATGTTATGTTCTCGGATCTAACCTTTGTCCTCCAAAATTTCAACCTCTTCAAATAAGTTCTTGTCCAGTTGTTTGGAGTGACAACATTAGAGCAGCAGCTTTGACAGCTAATCTCGTCTACCACGCAAGAACTAAACATATAGAAATTGACATTTACTTTGTCAGAGATATGGTGCTTAGAAAGCAGCTTGAAATTCGATATTGTTGGAATTTGTTTTCAAATTTGTGTATTGATATTAACATTATTTTGAGAATATTTTGCTGAGATGATTGCGTTTACAAATGCTTATGCAGTTGGTAAGTTTATTTTGACAGATTTTAAAAAATTCAGAAACTTGTTTTAGTTTTTATTTTTCTAAAACTATTGATTTAAAGATGAAAAATTAATTTGATTGATTTTTAATTGAGATTTCATAGTTAGATAATCTTCTTATGTCGTTTAAGAATGTGTACAGATTTGTTTATCAATTTTGGAAAGATTTCAGAATGAAAGGAGATCAATTAAATTGTAAAATAGTTCTTAATAGATTGTTCATCATCTAAACGTGACCCCGCGGAATAAGGTGTTATCAAACCGCGATATTATTTCTCTCGTATTTTTTTATTTTATATTTCTATATTATTCATATTGTCTTATAAAATATTAAAAGACTAAAATCGATACTAACAAACATTTGATCAAATTGCTGATGCATTGACGAAAGGACTTTCAGTAAACAGATTTCTGCGTTTAAGGGACAAGTTCAAGATAGAGATCTCTCCCTTTCGCTTGAGGGGAGGTGTTAAAGCAATATCTTCTTCTAAAGCTTTTAGTAGAAGTCCAGCTCAGCAAGAAAGTCATAAGCAGAATCTAGAAGTTTGTTAATTAATTTTAGCCATATAACTAATTTCTCATTACTGAAGCCCGAGAATAACGGGATTAGTTAGAACTACTTACTAGTAATTAAGCACTACAAATCTTGTATTACTGTACACTTGATGAATAATAGAATTTCAGCCATAGAAATTCAGCCGAAAGCATTCTTTCTTAAAATTTTCTCATCATTTTCTCTCTCCAAACACTATTTTGCTCTCTTTATGCGAAAGGATCCACCAAAGCGATTAAAAAATAAAAAAGAAAAAGCATTCATGATAGGACACCCAACTGCTCACCTAATCTCCACTTTCCCAAAAGGGGTCTTCAACTTGAAGATAAAAATTGTACAAAAAAAAAGGTAGCGATAAAACATTAACAAGGTGATGTTTGTATTGTAGTTGGACAAAGGATATTATGAGAGAATTGCCAAATAAATGAAGGAATTTTTTTTTTTTTTTTTTAAAAACACGAGAAAATATAAGAGAACCGTGTTAGTTTACAACACAATCACAAGGTTCACTATATATGATTCAAGAAGCAATTCCCTTGTTTTAGCACAAAAAAAAAAAAAAAAACAAAGAAAGAAAGAAAGAAAGGAAAATAAGAAAGCAATTCCCTTGCGTACTACCAATCTTATCCTAAATCCAAAACCCTGAGATGAGCATCATGCACTCGTGTACCAATAGTAGTTCCAGCTATGTATCCACCTGACCAAGCGTTCTGCAAAAAAGAAATAATGGCTTAGCGAGAGTCCACTAATGAAGAGTGATGAACAACTAGACATCAAATAGACAAATACTTTAGTTGAGTGACTTAATGTTTCATCATATAACAATTAAATATGAGCAAGATAACATTTCATTGTGACAAATTGCTACTATCATCTTTGAGCACATAGTTTCTTAACAAAGTAAGTATTATAGTAAGCATCATCTAGTCCAATACATACATATATATGTGTGTGTGTGTGTGTATTCTCTCTATATCATATTTCTTTACCTGAAAATTGAAACCACCGGTCACTCCATCAACATTCAATACCTGCATATGTTACTCTTCAGTGCAAGAAATTGAGCATCATTCATATTAGTTTGTAAATGTTTGTCATGGAAACTGTAAGCGATAGTAGTTAGCTTAGCTTAGCTGCAGTTAGTTACTTTTCTGTTACAGTTTGTAAGTGTAATAATTAGTTATGGGTTTGTTACACTGCTGATGTAATTGTAATTAGCTTAGTTGAGTTAGTTACCAATCTAATCAGTAGCTAGTACTTAAATGAGTACAACAATCAGATTCAATAATGAGAATTAATTCTTCAGAAATTCTCTAATCTCTCTCTTTCATTAGTTTCTTTGTTCAAACGCTTTGGTTTATAGTTCTTACAGAAACCAACAAAATTTTCAAGGATTATTACCTCCCCAGCAAAGAACAAACCGGAATGAATTTTACTTTCCATTGTATTCAGCAAGATCTTCACAGAAGCAAGAAAAAGGATTTAGCATTCAATGAATGTATGCATGTGTACACATTAGAGTATATATTACACAGAGAGTGAGAGATACCTCGGATAGCGGAACACCCCCAGCCTTCACAAATTCATCCTTGAATGGACCCTTCACCGTTAGGAAATGCATGTCATTTTCAGTAAACATAACAAATCAAATTCAACAGCCTAAAGTTTACAGATTTTCTCTCCCCAAAAAGAAAAAAATGTTTACGGATCTTCACCTTCCCTGTAACTCCGAAGTCGCAATGCTTCAATAGAGAAGCAACAGAAAGCAAAGAGCTATTTGAAATAGAAGCCCACAGGTCGTCTCCAGATAAACCCTGGGTATGAAAGTTGAATATATAAGGAAATTTTCTCTTGAAAGAAACAAAACTCCATCTTCCACTTCAGAAAAGAAATATAACCTGACGATCCAATATATATTTCCAGAATCTCTTTACAAGACCAAATTCTGGCGGATATGAATTGGACACTTTTTGCTTCTGCAGAGGTGCCGGAAACAAATAAGAAGTTAGCTTCCAACACAAGGAGCTACAATGGAAAAATGTACAAGAAAGGCCATGAAGTTATCACCATAAAAGTCTGCATCTATTTAGAACTAACCAACACAAACTAGCCAGTAGTCAACAAAAACACAGACAATAATATCTTGTCAACTTTCCTCAAGCAACCATAATACTATACCTATTGAGAAGTGTAGTTTTTTTAGAAGAAAAAGAGCTTATTTTCTTATTATTAATATGCGGAATTTACAAGCTTATTTATAGGCATAAAACTAACTTAAAAACATGAAATCCTAATTGAATTCCAAGTCATCCTTATCCGGACCTAATCAAACATTCCATCCGGATTTCTAAATTTAAAAACATAATCTAGGAAGAGACAACTCCTAACTTTTAGAATGATAATCTCTTTGAGAGATAATTTCCTAACTTTCAAAAACCCTAGGTCTTCTACTGTAACGACCCTGCTGGGTTGGCCGTCACTGTAACTAACTTTAATATATATTTTCTGAAACCCCAAAATCTGAGCGACTTTTCTTTTTTTTTTTTTTTTTTTTTTTTTTTTTTTTTTTTTTTTTCTACTTATTGTAACGACATAAATTCTGGTTTTCACTTTTGAACATAGCAAAGTGTTTATACTTAAAAAACAATTCCTTTTCAAAAGTATAAATTTACACATAGGTATATTTTTGCTTCTCAAAATCCTGCTAGTTTACACAAACTCGACAATCATACTACAATCTACAAAACACAAGTTTATAGACATATTCAATAAAATCTTTTAAAACTTTAAACTATTGCGGAAATGACTGCGCGCGGTATCCATTCCCTGACCTCCACTCTGTTCGTTCGCTGCCTCGCCATCAGTTCATCAAACATTAAGTGCAGGTTGCTTACCTACAGTATAAATACTCTGAAATGAGCTTTCGCTCAGCAAGTAGGAACTATTACTCGCAAAATAACTGAAAGTTCACATGACTATATATGCATCAATTGATTATGCTGTCTTATGATGTTTTATCATAATTTTACTGTCTGAATTAATCTTATTTACTGATGAGCCCAAGTGCTCGTACCATTGCGCGCAATCATCGGGACGTAAGGGTTTGCAAGGTTCCCAACGACACCATGATTTAAACTGAGTTGAGTACTTCCCTTGCGGAGGCTGGTACGACACTCAACTGTGCTTCTTCTTATAAGTTCCTCTTGACTTATTAAGGTGTGCAATATGACAAAGTAAAACATATTATTACTATAACATGAAATATACTTAAACATATATAATTCATGTGTACTGTTTATTTTAAAATCTATTTATACTGTAGGCGAGATTCCTACTTACCTGTTTTTAGAAAGTGGAATCCTCTATTCGCCAAAGAGGCTGTTCTCTTTCTTTCTTGTTTTTGAGAATGAACACCCATTAAGAGTGAGATTAACTATCACTTGTTATTCTATTTTAACAAGCTTGAAAGAAAGTCTAACTTCTCTATTTATGGCTCACTTTATCTTTTCCTATCTTAAAGATTGTAAAACCTTGTTTCTAATTTAAAGGTTAGGTTTATTGAATCCTGATTACCTTACTTTTTATTAGCAAAGTCTGAAATCGACATACTTTCCTGAGATTATACTTCGAGTTCTTCAGCGAACTCCTCTGTTCAACACCAAAACTGTTTTAACAGTTACGTAGTGTTTTTTTTTTCTAAGAAAATAGTTTAAAACTTCTATTTATAACTAAAACCAAGTTTAGCATCAAATTCTAGAACTAAAACTAAGTTTAACCTCAAATTCTTAAACTAAATTTCGGCGGAGTTTCACTTTATTTTTCTATGTTTTCCGAGCTAACTTTAGCTCGCTTTATCCATTATTTTCACCTTCAAACACAAACTATATCCTTTCTCTTTCAAATACACCATCAACATCATCATGGTTCTAGGGGTTCTCCATATTTCTATCAAAATTCTCTATATCAAGAATTACTAGAAACTAAAGTTCAATAACCAAGAACTTATCCTTAGTTCACTAGATTTCAAGTTCCTTAACCATTACAAGCAAATCACCAATTTTAGTAAATTTTTTTTCCATACTTCTCTACACTTCCACAGCAGCCAAGGAAGAGGAAAAACTTGAAATCTCACCTTAGGGAATGGACATCAAGTTTAAGTGACGCTATTCCTCGGTAATTCCGTCGATTTCTGCTTAAATCCCTCTTTTTCTCACTTTGGAATTTTTTCCCTCTCTATTTCTCTTGGCTGGGCTATCTGATTTCTTTTCCACGTGAAAGTGACCATTTACATGTATTTGTTAATCATTGAACCGGTCATCAAAAAATAAAGGACCAAACAATGCAAAATTTCACTTTTCCAAGGACCTTTTTGCAAAAATTCCAACAAATATATCTTACTTTCTCATTAAGTTGGCCAGCTGACCCCCCCCCCCCCTTTTTTTCCATATGTCCTCATCTCAGCCACTCATAAATTTAGTTACTTTAAATTCTAGCCATCGATTCATAATAATTATCTCATTTCTGTTCCGTTTAATTCCTGTTTGGTGTGCGTTTTATCTACTTTTTTTTTTTATAGTTGGTCAACTTAGTCAACCTTGACCATTCTTGACTTACTTTTCGAAGGCGATGTTTTGGGTTGACTCTTGGTCAACAAATTTTGACTTGGTCCACTTAAATCAGTCGAAACCCCAATTTACGCGATTCGGCCTTCCGAACCCCTTTTTCCGTCTATTTTTCATTCCGATTGTTTCTAAAACCCTAGAATTGATGTCTTTCAATTCTTTTTCATTTCTTAACCTTAAGATTCATGTGTTGGCCCACTTGTGGGTTTAACACAGCATTATGCACATCTTTCCTTATTGCAGTCTGAAAGTCGGTAACGGTATCTTACCTAATTTAAATTTCTAATTGCTTACTTGATGTCATCTTACTTACATAAGCAAGGTTTGGTGAACACTTAGTAATCACCCCTTAATGTTCTATTCTTATAGCTATTCTTATTACTTCATACTGACTTTTGAGAATTTACTTAGTTGACATGAAATTTCAGTTATCGACTTTGTCAACTTCTGAACCCATATTATATCTAAATTTCTTTACTGATACACTACCTATTTAATTTCCTCTTATCTGTTTGAAAATTAAGTGTTTTCTCTTTAAATGTTAGAGCGTTTCTCTATACGCTGCTAATATTATACTGCACTAAGAGATTCCTGAGATTATGATTTTCAAACTGTATATGCACGAAGGATTTCTTCTGCCTTAACTGCGGTAGGAATTTATCAACTGAATTTACTTATTCTTAAATTATGAACTCATCATAAGACTTGCTACAAAATTTAGGAATACTGATATTAATTCTATAAATCCTTCAGTCACAAAATATGACAGTAAATTACTGAGAGAAGTCCTAGACTTAAATAAATAAATTTACATTATTAATTCTAGGATTTTTTCCGGCATTTCAAGCCAGTAAACTTAATGAGGAAGCAAGAGATATTTGTTGAAATTTTTGTAAAATAGTCATTCAAAAAATCAAATTTTGCATTGTTTGGTCCCTTGCTTTTTGATGGCCGGTTCAATGATGAACAAATACATGTAAATGGTCACTTTCACGTGAAAAAGAAACTAGAGAGCCCAGCCAAGAGAAATAGAGAGGAAAAAAATTCCAAAGTGAGAAAAAGAGATTTAAGCGGAAATCGACGAAATTATCGACAAATAGCGTCACTGAAGCTTGATCTTCATTCCCTAAGGTGAGATTTCAAGTTTTTCCTCTTATTTCCTCTCCCTTGGTTGCCGTGGAAATGTAGGGAAGTATGGAAAAAAAATTTACTAAAAATGGTGATTTGCTTATAATGGTTAAGGAATTTGAAATCTAGTGAACTAAGGATAAATTCTTAATTATTGAACTTTTGTTTCTAGCAATTCTTGATATAGAGAATTTTGATAGAAATATGGAGAAACCCTAGAACCATGATGATGTTGATGGTGTATTTGAAAGAGAAAGGATATGGTTTGTGTTTGAAGGTGAAAACAATGGATAAAGCGAGCTAAAGTTAGCTCGGAAAACATAGAAAAATAAGGCAAAATTTCGCCGAAATTTAGTTTAAGAATTTGAGGTTCAACCTAGTTTTAGTCATATAAATTGAGGCTAAACTTAATTTTAGTTCTAAATAGAAGCTTTAAACTATTTTCTTAGAAAAAAAAAACACTGCATAACTGTTAAAACAGTTTTGGTGTTGAACAGAGAAGTTCGCTGAAAAACTCAAAGTATAATTTCAAAAAAGTATATCGATTTCAGACTTTGCTAATAAAAAGTAAGGTAATCAGGATTCAATAAACCTAATCTTTAAATTAGAAACAAAGTTTTATAATCCTTAAGATATGAAAAGAAAAAGTGAGCCATAAATAGATAAGTTAGACTTTCTTTCAAGTTTGCTAAAATAGAATAGCAAGTGATAGTTAATCTCACACTCTTAATAAGTGTTCATTCTCAAAAACAAGAAAGAAAGAGAACAGACTCTTTGGCGAATAGAGGATTCCACTTCCTAAAAACAGGTAAGTAGGAATCTCGCTTACAATATAAATAGATTTTAAAATAAACAGTACATACGAATTATATATAAGTATATTTCATGTTATAGTAATAATATGTTTTATTTTGTCATATTGCATACACCTTAATAAGTCAATAGGAACTTATAAGAAGAAACACAGTTGAGTGCCGTACCAGCCTCCGCAAGGGAGGTACTCAGTTCAGTTGAAATCACGGTGTCGTTGAGGACCTTGCAAACCCTATCAGTAAATAAGATTAATTCAGACAGTAAAACTATGATAAAACATCATAAGACAACATAATCAATTCATGCATATATAGTCATGTGAACTTTCAGTTATTTTGCGAGTAATAATTCATACTTACTGAGCGAAAGCTTATTTCAAAGTATTTATACTGTAGGTAAGTAACTTGCACATAATGTTTGATGGACTGATGGCGAGACAGTGAATGAACAGAGTGGAGGTTGAGGAATGAATACCGCACACAGTCATTTCCGCAATAGTTTAAAGTTTTAAAAGATTTTGTTGAATATGTCTATAAACTTGTTTTTTTGAAGATTGTAATATGATTGTCGAGTTTGTGTAAGCTAGCAGGATTTTGAGAAGCAAAAATATACCTGTGTAAATTTATGCTTTTGAAAATGAATTATTTTTGAAGTATAAACACTTTGCTATGTTCAAAAGTGAAAACCAGAATTTATGTCGTTATAATAAGTAAAAAAAAAGTCTCTCAGATTTTGAGAGTTTCAGAAAGTATATGTTAAAGTTAGTTACAGTAACGGTCAACCCAACAAGGTTGTTACATCGACACTCCCCCTCAAGTTGGTGCATAGATATCTATCATGCCTAACTTACTGATAAGAAACTCAAAGCTTGGTCTGAATAATCCATTCGTGAGAATATCAGCTATTTGTTGTGTTGGAACAAACGGCATACATATAGTGTCTTCTTCTAGCTTCTCCTTTATAAAATGTCTGTCAATTTTAACGTGTTTAGTTCTTTCATGTTGCACTGAGTTGTGAGCAATACTAATCGCAGCCTTGTTGTCACAGTAGAATTTCATAGGCATCTCTATTGGTTTCTTCAATTCCTCAAGGATCCTTTTTAACCACAATATTTCACATACTCCATAAGCCATTGCCCGGTACTCAGTTCCTGCACTACTTCGAGCTACTACACTTTGTTTCTTGCTTTTCCAATTGACTAAGTTTCCCCAAACATAAGTGCAATATCCAGATGTAGATCTTCTGTCTATGACGGAACCTGCCCAATCTGCATCCGTGTATGCTTCAATTGTTTTTTGCTCATGTTTCTTGAAGAGGAGTCCTTTCACTGGAGTGCTTTTCAAATACCTCAAGATTAGCTATACTGCCTCAAGGTGTTCTTCACATGGTGAGTGCATGAATTGACTTATCATACTAACTGCGAACGCAATGTCTGGTCTGGTATGAGATATGTAAATTAGTTTTCCTACCAACTTCTGATATCGTGTTGTATTTACTGGATCTCCATCTTTGGCATCTCCCAACTTCTTGTTAGGGTCCATTGGGGTATCAACAGGCCTACACCCACTCATTCTTGTTTCTTTAAAGAGGTCAAGGACGTATTTGCTTTGTGAGACAACAATACCCTTTTTTGAACGAGCAACTTCCATTCCCAGAAAATATTTTAAAGATCCCAAGTCTTTGATCTCAAATTCTGAAGCCAGACTTTCCTTCAAACGACTCATTTCAACAGAATTATCTCCAGTAAGGATGATATCATCTACGTAGACTATCAAAACTGCAATTTTCCCGTCATCGAAGTACTTGATGAACATAGTGTGGTCACTTTGGGTATGGACATATCCCTGATTTTTAATAGACTGAGTGAATCGTTCAAACCAGGCTCTTGGGGATTGTTTGAGCCCATAAAGTGATTTTCTTAGCTTACACACCTTAGATCCAAAGTGCTTATCAAATCCAGGCAGTGGATCCATATAAACTTCCTCTTCCAATTCTCCGTTTAGAAATGCGTTCTTCACATCTAACTGTTGAAGCGGCCAGTCAAGAGTTGCTGCAATTGAAAGAAGTACTCTTACGGTATTCAGCTTTGCCACTGGAGCAAAGGTCTCGAGATAATCAACGCCATAGGTTTGAGTAAACCCTTTAGCCACCAACCGTGCTTTATACCTTTCGAGAGATCCATCCGAATTATACTTGATGGTGAACACCTATTTGCAGCCAACTGTTTTCTTTCCTCTCAGCAGATCCGTTTCTTCCCATGTGTGATTCTTCTCAAGTGCTCTCATCTCTTCAGAAATAGCTTTCCTCCACTCAAGAACCTGTAAAGCTTCTTGTACATTCTTTGGAATTTCCACATAAGTGAGATGTGAGGTAAATGTAAAAATTGAAGGAGAGAGATTCTTATAGGACACATAATTAGACATTGGGTGTTTAGTGCATGACCGGACACCTTTGCGGGTGGCAATAGGAATATTGAGATCATCAAATGACTCAGTACTAGCACTAGGGATAGACTGTATGGAATCATCAAGGGGCTTGGGACTGGAATTTAAACAAGAATTGGATTGATTGTTACCTGGGCACTTGGGGAAGTGTTTTGGTTCTTCCCTTAGTTCGGACTCATGGTCTTGTAGAGGATCGGGACCTTGTTTCTTTGAATTTTGTTTCCTCCTTGAGTAGACCAAGAGATCTGTATTCTTAGTACCAGTCTTGTTCCCATTTTCTGAGCTACTGAGATTCTGATTTTGACATGGCAGTAGGCTGCTTGAATTTTCAATATGTAAAACATCATTTGTTCCATCTATATTTTCCGGTTTTTTAACATGTGAATCCGAATTTTCAGTCTCAATATTAAGAGTATGTGTTGAATCTATTTCAAAAACATCAAAAACATCATTAATTCTAAATTTGGTTACATCTTCACTTGTACTCTCCCCCTGAAGATGAGTAGCAAAAAAAAGTTTAGATTCAAAAAAGGTTACATCCATGGTAACAAACATTTTTTTAAAAATTGGATCAAAACATTTATAACCTTTTTGAGTAGGTACATATCCTACAAAGACGCATTTTTTTGCTCTAGGGTCAAGTTTTCCCTGGTTATGATCATGAATGTGTACAAAGGCTGTGCATCCAAAAATTTTTATAGGAAGTGTAGGTGATAACCTAGATGTTGGATAGCAACTTGAAAGAACCTGTAATGGTGTTTTGAGTTTCAACACCCTAGTTGGCATCCTATTAATAAGGTAGGTAGCTGTGAGGATAGCTCCCCCCAAAGATACTTCGGGACCTTATTTGTGAAATGTAGTGCTCTAGCTACTTCTAGGAGGTTTTATTCTTTCGTTCAATTATTCCATTTTGTTGAGGGTTGTCATTACACGAGCTTTGGTGAACTATGCCTTTTTCTAGGAAGAATTTTTCCAAAATCTTGTTAAAATACTCTTTTCCATTATCACTTCGAAAAACTTGATTTGTGTTTGAAATTGTCATCACCATTATATAAAAATTTTTGAGCACCTCCTCCACATATGACTTTTCTTTTCGTAAGTAAACCCAACTTACCCATTTGTGATCATCTATGAAAGTGACAAACCATCTCTTTCCCGATGGTGTTGTGATCCGTGAAGGCCCCCATTCATCACTATGTATTAATGAAAAAGGTTTTGAAGCCTTGTATGGTTGCAATGGAAATGTGGTACGATGATGTTTAGCTAATTCATAAAATTCACACTGAAATGAAGATGGATTTTTATTTCTAAATAAGTTTGGAAACAAATGTTTTAAGTATTGAAAACTAGGGTGGCCTAACCTACAATGCCACATCATTATTTCATCCCTACTAGTAATAGAAATAGATTCAAGACAAGTACTATGTGTCGGTCTTCTTGATTCGGATCCATCTTCAAAGAAATAAAGTCCACCAATCTCTCTAGCACTGCCAATCGTCCTCCCCGAGGTTAGTTCCTAAAACTCACAAGTTACAAGACAAATTTGGAACATGAAGGACATTATGAAGTGTGAGGGATGGAGAAACGCTGACTGATCATATTCCAGCTATGGCTGAAAAGGATCCATCTGCAAATTTGATCTTGTTATTCCCTGCACACGGTTTGTAGGATGAAAATAGTTTTGAAGAGCCAATCATGTGATCTGTGGCTCCAGAGTCAATAATCTATAGACAAAACATATTAGATTTTATACTAGAGAGAGCTGTAATGAGATCATTACCCTTTTGAGCTAAAGAACAAGAAGAATTTGAAAATTGTGGAGATTGAAATAGTTTGTACAGATGGTCTAGTTGTTCCTTTGTGAACTGGGTTATTTCTGAGTTGATTTGCTGCCTTTGAGAATCCTCACTCACGGTTTGGAATGCTTTGCCATCACCTCCATTCTTCTTTGTAAAATTATTCGGTTTGCCATGAAGTTTGCAGCATGTTTCCTTTGTATGCCATGGTTTTTTACAGTGATCATACCATGGTTTCTTTTTCTTTTTTTCCTCCGGATCAAATCCTCTAGAGACTAGAGCCGAACTTTCTGCTTCAAGATTGAGCTTCGGTTCTTAGGCTTTTAGCACCACTCTTCGCCTAGCCTCCTCTCTCCTAACTTCTGAAAACACTTCTCTAATAGATGGTAAGAGTTTTTTTTCCTAAGACACTTCCTCTTATTTCATCTAATTCTTGATTGAGTCCTGCTAGAAACATGTAAACTCGATCATTCTCCTCTCTTTTCTTATGCCGCACACTATCAGTAGAACAATCCCATTCATCTTCATAACACAAATCCAATTCTTGCCATAAAGTCACCATCTCGTTGTAGTATGTTGTGACATCTTGATCTCCCTGCCTAGATTGCCACAGCTTCGTCTTTAGTTCAAAGATTTGTGAGGAGTTTTCCAGGTCTGAGAACATCTCACGTACAACTTCCCACATATCTTTGACGGTTGGTAAGAATAGATGGGGTTTCCCAATAGCCGGCTCCATTGAGTTGATGAGCCACGCCATTATCAAAGAGCTCTCGGATCGCCATACCTTTAGATTCGGATCACCCACTGCTGGTTTTTTTACCTCTCCGGTTAAGTGGCCAAGTTTTCCTCTTCCATCAATTGCGAGTTTCATGGACTGAGCCCACTCCAGGTAATTCTTGCCATTTAATTTGTGAACAGTGATCTGAAGAGAAGGATTTGCATATGGTGCTAATGGGTCTGTGCCGTTGGTCATGGCAGTGGTTTTGGACTGCTCATTCTCTACGGAATCCCTTGAAGAAGCAGAGGTCCTACTTGCTCCGGTCATGGCAGTCTTTGCCATTAAAACTTAAGAGCTAGCTCTGATACCATGTAATTTTTTTGAAGAAAATGAACTTATTTTCTTATTATTAATATGCAGAATTTACAAGCTTATTTATAGGCATAAAACTAACTTAAAAAATCTAACCTAATCATGAAATCCTAATTGGATTCCAAGTCATCCTTATCTAGACCCAATCAAACATTCTATCCGGATTTGTAAATTTAAAAACATAATCTAGGAAGAGATAACTCCTAACTTTTAGAATGATAATCTCCTTAAAAGATAATTTCCTAACTTTCAAAAACCCTAGGTCTTCGACAGAAGGATAATTTTAAAGTGTCTTTAACGTATCTTCATTTACGAAAGCATAAGCCAGCTTGAAATATTTGGTTTTATAGAGAGCTACATAGGTTGTCATATTATGCAGATTCCGAGTTAAAAAGTCAACTTCAGGTTTTGACAACCAGACACAGAGTTGGGTATACCTCGAATTATTAGTCTTTTTTCCAACAAACTCATTTCAAACAAATTTCCCTACAGAAAATCAAAATTTTTACCCTCTCTCTACAAAAGAAAAAAGAAGTCATAGAAGTTCACAAATGAAGCAACAAGTTTCAGGCATACTGCAAACTGGTGCTTGTGTCGACTAAGGATCGACTTAACATCTTCTATATGCAAATCGGGCATAAAATCCACCATAACAATCCCTGCATCCAAACACCATCAAGTTAAGAAATGACGAAATTCATATTTTGAAGTGTGAATAATATGACAACCAGGGGAAAGAAAAGATGGGGGAAATTTCCTTACCTTTGTAACCTGAACTGAATAGATCACGAGCACCCCAAGCTGACAACCGAAGAATTACTGGCCCACTGAGTCCCCAATGAGTCACTAGCATGGGCCCAACCTACAATTCCAAAGGTCTCGGATATTTCTAACGTTATGTAATTTAAAATCAGTGGTAAGATCACGGCAAGGAGCAAAATTTACCTGTGTAAACTGTTGTATGTTCCTTTTGACATTTTCTAATATCAGCTTTGCCTTAACTTTAGGAAATGTAACCTGTATATCAAAAAGGGAAAAGACGGTACTATTGAATTTAGCCCAGAGGAATAATATCATGCAGTCTTAACTCAACATTATGTGGATTCTGATGAACAGGGCCTTTAAATTGGTAATTATAAGCTGTTCTTAGAGGTTTAAAAGGAAAAAAAAAAAAAAAAAGGAAACCATTGCCAATGAATAAAAGATGGAAGATTCTTGAAAGGACAAATGGTTTCCAAATTTTTAGTTCCATGTCCACATACAGCCATTTTATCATCCTAGTCAATTATGGATTGCTTGCATTGCAGAAAAATATTACTGCTGTCACTTTGAGTTCGGGTTTTCTAATAGAATGTTGTTTCAACAAAATCATCAATAGTCAAGAACTACACGCAAGTTTTTTCTTCACCTATGTGCATATGTTTCACGAGTAACAACAAACATGCTATTGCTAATCATTAATAAAGAGTAATTTGTAAACGGGCATTACTCCTGACAACTCTGCTAGCTGTGAATCTGCCGTCTTGAATGTAAATAAACTTGGCACAGGGTCAACAACGGAATGACCAAGCTGAGATGCAAGACTATAACCCTGTGAAAAGAACAAACATATTTCAATAATTTTAAACCGAAGACATGAGATTGCAAGAAAAGGCCATATGTCCAAACCAACCTGACTGCTACTACCGCTAGCAATCAATAGATAATCAGCTTCAACATATTCAAGAGAGCTAGAAGCATTCTTCTCAATACCAAGGAGGAATTTCCCGTCATTAGCAGATGCAGTTTTCACAACTTTTTTAGTCTGCATAACAACTAATAAGGAACATTTATATTAGAAGAACAACTTAGGATCCTTGATAACAAGAAAAGGTTTTTCGTATTTTCTCGAGTAAAGAAATGCAAGACCCTCTCCCCAGCTAGTGCAAGAACTAGAAAGGAAATCAAGTAGTACCATAGTTCAAAGGATGGACTACCTCCTTTCCCTTTTGCTTCTGACATGAGACAATCGATTATCGAAGAAGAACTATTACTGACAGGAAATACCCTTCCATCTTCCTCAACCTGTGAGCACTGACGCGTATATTAAACATGCAAAATACATATGAAACAAGTAACATGGAGTTTGTGGAACAACCTTGAGCTCCACTCCGTGATCTGTAAACCAGGACATGGTATCAACTGGCCCGTGCATCTCGAAAAAAGATCCTCTAAATTCTTTATGACCCCTTGGGTAATTTTCTGCCAAAACCTAGAAGAAATTCATCATTGTGAACATTATTTGTGCATAGAAAAATCCTCAAGTTACAATTCTAAATACAAAGGGAAAAAAGAGACATTATAGCTTGAGCCTGTTAAGCATTAGTTACAAATGTGGAGAAAATTCTCCAATTCCTATATGGAGGCAAAGCAACATAAAGGCAACAATTTCTCTTCCTAAATAAGAACAAAACCCAAGTAAATAAATCTTCTAATGTGAACAGAAAACTCAATAGAGAACCAAAATCTAGTTGTTCTTATAGTTGCATAGTAACCAAGAAAAAAAGGAATCAGGCAAAATGTTACGGTAAAGAGACTTTCAGTCACAAATAAAACTCACCATATTGTCAGTACAATGGCCGTTAGTCACATTGCATCGGCCACCTCCAGAAATCTTTACCTGCCAATAGAATTATAGAACACAGCTTTTTTAAAAATTTTATTTTATAAGAACTAATTAAAAAAAAAAAAGGAGAGAAAATTTGAAAGGAAAAGAAACCTTAGAAAGAGGTTTTGCTTTCTCAATAACCAAAACACTGAGCTGAGGCGCAACAGTCTTGGCTCTAATTGCTCCATAAACACCAGCTGCTCCACCACCAGCTACAACCAATAGCTCTTCACTTCTCTGCCAACCGGAGAAAATCACCACACATATTGAAACTCCAATAAAACCAAAAACATAAAAAAGAATGCCCATAAAAGTTTTAGGAGCGATCGAGCATTGAGAATTGAGAAATAGATATTGACCCTTGGGGCTATTGGAATGGCGGTAGTGGTAGAAAATTTGCGCGTCGTGGGAGTTGAGGGGAGGCAGCCAAACTCTCGGGTGGCACACGAAACCCCACAGTGGAGGAGAAAGCGGGTCGAAGTGAAGCTCATGCCGCGCGTGCACACTGCCCTCGGCTGTTAGATTCCCAGCAAATGAGCAGGTAGTCATGACATCAGTGTATACAATACACATGGTGCGGTTAGAGATAACATCTGACGCCTGTCGGTCGGACAGGTGGCACATTATTTGGAATGGAAGAAAAATATATTAAAAAGCAATACAAACACCAATCTGTGTAAAGGTAAAAAGAAATTTGAATCTCAAATCATTTATGGGACATTTGGTTGGAGACGTTTAGTTCAGGAATTAAAATTATGTGATTAAAATTATTTTTTATTTATATATATTTTTTGTGAGAAAAAATACTATAGTAAATTATGAATCATGATTTAAATCATGATTTGAATCCTCCAATCAAACATCCCCAGATTTAGAATCATGATTCAAAATTATTTTTAATTTATGTTTTTTTTTGTGAGAAGAAAAATTGTAGCGAACCACAAACTATGATCTAAACTATAGTACGGATCTTTACTCCAAACGAACCCTTAAACACAATAACAAACACCAATATATAAAGGGATCTTTTTATGTTGTCGGGGTCTTTTTTCCCACACCGTACAGAGAGATACGTTAATTTATAAAATTTTACATTAGTCTTTATAAACTAAAATGATCACGTTGTAAACTTAAATGACAATTTGTGAAATTTTAAATACGATGAATAGTTTAAGTTTACAAGTTTTAACGTAAATTATCATAAAATTTACAAGTTATCGTAACTTTTACAATTTTATGGCGAGTTTTTAATTTTAACGTAAAATTTCACAAATTATTATATCTTTCGATACAGTGTCAAGAATATTCTTCCTGACAGTATAAAAGAATCCTATATAAACATATTGGACCACCATTAAACAGGTTTACCTAAAAACTCGATCCATCTAATACAATATTAAGGAGAAGTTTGGTTCATGGATTAGAATCATGAGATTAGAACCATTTTTTATTTACGTGTATTTTTTATGAAAAAAAATACTATAACGAACTATAAATCATGATTCAAATCATAGTATGAATTATCTTACCAAACGTCTCATAATAATCCCAAATAAAGCTGATTTTGCTCAAAATCAGCCAGGGTTACTTGAGTAGTTACCGCAAATAACTCGAATGACGTGGTGCGGTCTGAGACATTGGCTGTGAGCTCACTTCTTGTGTCAAAGGCGCTTCTTTCTTCTTTATTTGGCGAGCATGTTTTCTACTTTTAATCTTTATGGTTGAATAAAACTTTAGGAAAAATGCACAAGAAATCAAATACATACTTGTGTATATATATATACACACTCATAAAGATATTTCTCGCACTATCACTATACTTTGTCTACTCTTCAAAAAACAAAACATGACGTTGTGTTACTCTTTATGATTTTTTTTAATACGTCGTTTTACAAAACATTATTTTTTCCATCAAATTGTTGCTTGTATTCTTTAAAAATAAAATTTTAAAAAAAAACTTGCAACTACTAAAGTTAATTTTTTTTTTTTAAGTAGGTTGGTTTTCAAATGATATTCTTTAAAAAGTTAGTTAATCTTATAAACGGACGGTAACTTGTTAACAAACAAAAAGTGATTCTCCCACATCGCTAGGAAAAATGTTTGTTGTGAGTAAGGTAGTGTAATATAATGGGATGAACATGCAAATTTGTTAACTATAATATTTACAAACTCTTAGGTAACAAAAGTACTTAATTATGATTTTGTTATCAATAGATTTTGTGGTGTGTGTGTAAAGAGAATGAAGGTATGCATATTTCAATCGAATTAGTGGTATGTACATGCAAATTTGTTAACTCTAATATTTACAAACTCTTAGGTAGAGTACTTTTGATAAACAAAGTACATAATTATGATTTTGTTATCAATAGATTTTGTGGTGTGTATAAAGAGAATGAAGATATGCATATTTTAATGGAATTAGTGGTATGTATGGTAGAGAATGAAGATATAGAGGATATTTGGTAGAGGTTTATACATTTTTAATATATGATATAAAATAATATGTGTTGGTTAATTGTAAATTTTGTCATTGTCTTGTGACTTGAATAAAATAGACCGTCTTTTGGATCATGAACTATCTCCTCAATATTAATCAACTTTCATTAGTTTTATATACAATAAAAAGTATTCTACTCGGCATTAATCAACTTTCATTAGCTTTACAGACAATAAACACTATGACGTCGGATCTAACATGTTATGAGAAAAAATTGTCGAGCCTAATAAGCACATGGTCTATTTTACCACCCGATCAATGAGAACTCCAAGATAATTTACATTTCAGCCATCAAGCATAATACTTCGTTGAATTTTGCAATGAATCATCGTCACTTATCATAGTCGCATTATCTTGGCGGCTTAAAGTCAACATTGCGTGATTCAACCAAACTGGTACCATATTCACTCCCATTTTAGTTTCACATTTTCGGAAATTTCCTAAAGATATTCTGTTAAAATCTCCAATTACGATGACAACAATTGAGTTATTCATTCTCTTTAAATGAGAATAATAGTCTGGCGTCCAGCTCAACCTAAACTTTTGTCTTATTTTTCAATTCTATTTTTCTTATTTTAAGTCATTTTTATGCATTTATCCATTTTACCAAATTAGCTATGCATTTTCCCACATAGGCGCACCCTGATATAGCAGGATCAAGGGATTGCAAATATGTTTTAGGGCGGGACGGTGACAACTTCTTGCCCCTAAAGTAAGATAAGGGCCACGAGTGTTCTTCCCGACTAGATATTTGTAGATTCTTTTAAGGTAAGGTCTTCTAATGATAGAGTCTATTTAATTCTTGAATTTAATTAAAATCATGTCAAAATAAAAAAAAGTAAAAATATAGATCTTGCAACTAACAAATAAAGACCATAAATTTTATTCCATGTCTGTGTTATTCCATGTCATATATATATATATATAAACACGGTACCTTGACACCTCTAAGTTGAGTTTTATAGCATTTAGACTATACATCCTCGTGCATGAGTCAGGCCACCGCCAGCATCCAATCATGGAACTGGAAGCGGTTCATATCTCTTGCGCAACGCTGCGCCAACATGCGTCAGCTGAAGCCCATCCACGCCCTCTTCATCACCACCGGCCTCCACCTCAACAACTACGCCATCAGCAAACTCATCGCCTTCTGCGCGCTTTCCGACTCCGGCGACCTCCGACACGCCTCGCTTATGTTTAACCAAATCCAGACACCCAATTCCTTCATTTACAACACTCTCATAAGGGCCTATTCTCGCAGTTCTCAGCCTCATTTGGCTCTCCGTTACTTCCAACCCACGGTGAAAGACAAAGTTGCCGATAACCTGACTTTTAGTTTTGTCCTTTTGGCCTGCGTCAATGGCGGCTTGGTTCTCGAAGGCACGCAAGTTCATTGTCGGGTGGTGAAAAATGGGATGAATTTATTGGATTGTTACGTTCAGACTGCGCTTATTAGATTGTATGTGGTGTGTAAGGTTATGGAGGATGCAAGGAAAGTGTTCGAGGTCACAGAGATCTTTTCCAGTGGAATGCTCTTATGGACGGGTATATTCGGTGTAGTTTGGCTTCTGAGGCATTGGGGGTTTTTAGGGATATGTTGAAATTCGGGGTTGAGCTTGATGAATGTTGCGCTGTTACTGCACTCACGGCTTGTGCACAGTCGGGAGCTCTTTGGTGGGGGAAGTGGATACATGAGTACATTGAGAAGAGGGAAGGATTTGAATCGGACGTGTTTGTGGGAACGGCTCTTGTTGATATGTATACAAAGTGTGGTTGTTTGGACATGGCTGTGGAAGTCTTTGAGAAGATGCCTACCAGGAACGCTTTCTCTTGGGCTGCCATTATTGGGGGGTTCGCAGTACATGGGCAGGTGATGGAAGCGATTCGTTGTTTGGAGAGGATGCAGGCAGATGATGGGCTCAAGCCTGACGGGGTTGTCCTTCTTGGAGTACTGACTGCTTGTACTCATGCAGGGCTCCAAAAGGAAGGCCAACTTCTGTTGCACAACATGGAAAGTCAATATGGTATTTTGCCGAAACATGAGCACTATAGTTGTGTGGTGGATCTGCTCTGCAGGGCAGGTAAGCTAAGGGAAGCATATCAGCTCATTAGAAGAATGCCCATGAAGCCACTTGCTTCTGTTTGGGGTGCTTTACTAAGCGGTTGCCGTATCCGTAACTATGTAGATCTTGCAGAGCTTGCCGTTAAGGAGCTTGTGCTGCTAGAAAATGAGGACAAGAGAGGACAAGATGGTGTGTACGTACAGTTATCGAACATTTATTTGGCTGCTCAGAGAACTGAAGATGCAGTTCTGATACGGAAGATGATTGGTGATAAAGGGATCAGGAAGACACCAGGTTGCAGTACAGTAGAGGTTGATGGAAGGGTGAATGAGTTTGTTTCAGGAGATATTGTGCATTCTTGTCAAGCTAAGATATGCGTAATGCTATATTTATTATCTTCTAACTCGATTCATGACCCTTGTGCAGAATATGCTGAAACATACGAATATTTACTTCATAATAACAGTTAATCGGAATCTTAACTGAACTCTTGGTGCTTAATTTTCGGTTAATTGTTCTGCTTCACATGTGTTTTTCATTCTGGTTTCAGCTTCACCTGCTATTGGCCCAAGAATAATTCCAAAGTGCATTGTTGAATGTCATTGCGCTAATCAGAGAGAGAGAGAGGGGGAAAAAAAAGGAATGGTGTCATTGAATGATTGAAACTTCTTTTACTTTCCAGCTGTTATAACCCACCCGTGTTCATGGATTCAGCTGGCCTATAAAACACAAGTAAAAATAAACATGCAAACATATTTCACTTTATTTCCAGTTCTTATTAGGAAGTATATACAACAAAAATAATTGGCATTCATAAGAGATATTGACTTGTAAGAAAAAGAGTACGTGTACGGCAGAAAATTGTCTAAAAAATTGGCTCTTATTCACATCCAAGTTCTCAGAATGGGATAAAACTTCACCAATGCCCATAACAAATAACAACCTTCAGAATACTTTATAGCTGTTGCAAATATTGCTATCCTCTCTTTCCTCGGTGGTTCAAGTAATAAAAAAGAAAAATACTTTAGGACACCGGCCTAAGCACCATCACTAATAAAAGATGAGCCTCACCATCACTAATAAAAGATGAGCCTCACATGTGAGTTCTGCAGCACCTTTTATTAGTAGGTGGTGCTAAGCACCACTAGTACCATATAGCATTGTTCAATAAAAAAACGATCCCTCTACCCTTCTCTCAATTGCTTATTGGCAGTCTGAGCAGATTAAGAAGCTGTATATACAGAGTATATAGACATTTAATGCTGTTAACTGGTTCTGCAAGTTCAGTTTTATTTGCATTGGAACTGCAGTCTCCAGTGATCACCTACCTGCTGTTAATGTTCACAAGACGATTATGGTCCAATTAACATGAATAGATAGCCAATAATAGTTATCAAAAAGCAAGCCAACACTAACATGTATAAACCAAACAACAAATACTTCTAGTAAACCAAAACATGTTTTTTGAACCATATTTCTAAAATCACAACAGCATGCATCAAAACCGCTTTAGTAATCAAGATGACCAATAGATAAGAACACAAAAAAAGAACTGATTACAAAAGCTCATATTGAAAACTAATTACCTTCAGATGACGAGGGAACAACTACAACATGCATATCTGTATTGTTTGGAGGAAGATGCAAGCGAAGGGGATAGAGCTTCCCATTTAATGGATTGCGAGAACACACAACGATGTCGTGAAGCCCCGTCTCTTCCTTCAATTTTTCCTTTAACTCCTCAACGCCGTTGCCTTTGAATGCGAAGAAAAGTTCTTCCATTGCCTCGTCTTCATCTTCGTTCTCGTTCGACACATGGTAGTAGATTGTCCTTCCTTCGGCTTTCGCCGCCAAACCATCAAACAAATCACTTGACTGCATTTCAAGAAATAAGTACAAAGCGTCAGAGAAGAGCACCAAGTACTAAAGTAACTAAACAAGGCTTGTCATGGTGTAACATATCACAAAAATTAAGTTATGAAGCTTAATTATTACTATGAACTAGAGACAAAATGGAGAGGTGTTACTTTTAGGGTTAAGTGAGAAAGGTTAAAAGATACAATGAGCACTTTGTGATTTCTATTCAATTTTCTTCTTCGTCATAGTGAATTACCGTAACGGTTGAAAGTAGATATAGCTTCCTATATTTAGGTAAACCACCAAAATTTTAAGTCTTTATTTGTTTGCTTTTCTTATGCCATTTTACTGTTATTATTAGTGCGTCTAGATCTTAACAATAACAGAACATTACGTTCTGTTATATTAATTTGAACAAACCTCGTGGCTGGGAAGTTTGGAAGATGTAAGTTCAAATTTGGTCGGGGAGTCCGGTTCTGAAGACGCATCAGGCGGAGGACTAGACGGTGCCAATGCTAGCAGCGAACGTTTCGGAGATCTTGGGCGAAGCTCCACGACGTCCACGTCCCACAGGACCCAATCCTGCGTTGAGGTTCTGTGAGGGATGTCGTGCGTGATCGAATTCCTCCACGGCGGCAGGCCTCCGTTCGCGCGGAGGAATTGGCCATAGCGCGTCTTGAGACGGACCTGGAATCCTTCCCTGATTGGCTCCCATTCGGTGGAGGAATCCAGCCGGGTGGGCAGAGTTTGGAGGACTTTCTTTCCGGTCATTCCCAGAAGGAATGGCATGTTGGACGCCGTCAAGTATTTGCCGTAACAGCTCTTGAAGCGCAACACGTTCGCACCGGTGTTGTCGACGATCTCCACCGTCCATCTCGCGTTCCTGACGGAGCCGTTGCGGTGTTGGCAGACGGATTCCTCGTCGTCGTCGGCTAATAGATACTTCTCGTGGTGGCTCCGCAGGCGTACCACCCTGACTTTTTGGAAGAGTTCCATAGCACTCTGAAAACGAAAAAAAAAAAAAAAAAAAAGATACAATTGAATCGCCATAGATCTCAATACATGGTTGTATGACACACTGAATTTGTTTGCATATAGTACCTTAATAGATTGAATCGACAGATTATATGAAGCAACCAATTGTTATTCTGGATTGAAACTGATTATCAAATAGAATAATTAGAGCCAATATTTGATCTTATTAGGAGAGAAAAATCTGTGATATTTGTATGAAAATAAATTTAGCGTTATATCGTGTGCGCTACGCGTAAAATGTAAATAACAAAGATGCATGTGTGGTTCTCGTGATTTATTTCTGTTAGTTTTGCATGGAACGGTTTTTGTTGGTTATTATTATTATTATTTTTTGAAATGGTTTCGCGTGTTTAATTAACTGTATGGGTTCTGCATCAGCAAAAATAAGTAAATAAATAAATAATTAAATAGGTTCTGATAAGATTTGGAATACAAATTAATAGGGTAATCTGTTATCTTCTAAGATTTGACTTACTCTCCCTAATAAGCTAAGACGCAGTCTCCATGTATATATATTAACAAGAGGTAATTAAAAGCAAATATCGTAGTATATAGTATATTAGTTTTACCAGTTGTTCGTTTAGTAATTTATAATTTCAACTCAGTATATATTACTGGCGGCTGGCCGAGATGTCACGTTTTGACTCATGGAATTTAAACATTTCTTTATTGAAAATGACTTTTCAATATGCTAATTTATTTTAAAACTACATATAAGATGATTATAAAATTTCAAATTGGGAAAAAAATTATATGAAAAGGAATATTTCATCCTAGTTGTAATCTTTTTTTTTTTTTTTTTCAAGATGCTGAAATGTTACCAACGAATAGAGTTTTTTTTTTTTTTAAAAAAAAAAAAAAACTTCTATATTAAGATTGTGCTTTCTAGGAAAAAGAAATAGCTAGTGGCTTTCCTCTCAGCTCAATTTTGAGAAATTTCTTTCCCTTTCCTGTTTGCAAAAGTCGAAATAGCCTATATACTTATCAAAGTTGATATTCTTTCTATGTATGCAATAATAGACATATCAATGTTTGTTTTTTTTTTTTTTCCTTTTTGTTTTTTTTTTTTGTTTTCTTATGAATTCTAAAATCATTACCTCAACGGCAAATTTTAGAAATAATAGTTCCTCTAAGATGGAAAGGGGACAAAATGCCTCCTAAAAATAAAATATAAAAAATAAAAGGTCCAAATCATAAAATACTCAAAAGTCAAAAGTCATACCTCCCTGCAACTTCCAAACCCAGATCCCCTAGAAACCGGGCCAATACCCAACGGAGAACCCGTGTCCGACAAGTCTGAAAACGACGACAACAAGCTCGACGTAGGCGACAAACGACATCTCACAGAATCCTCCTCCGTCATGAGCTCTACCACGTCAATGTCCACCACATCCACACTCCAAATAATCCAGTTCTGCGTCGCCGTCCGGTGAGGAACGTCGTGAGTGACCGAGTTCCTCCACGGCGGCGTCCCGCCATTGGCCCGCAAGTACTTCCCTCCTCTGGTCCTCAGCTTCACCTGGAACGCCTCCGTCCTGGGCTCCCACTCGATCATCGCCGTGTCGTTTTCCGAAGCGGGTGTCGTTTGGAGGACCCTCTTTCCCGTCATGCCCAGGAGAAAGGGCTCGTCCCAGGCCGTGAGGTACTTGCCGTAAAAGCTCTTCAGACGGATGACGTGGCTCTTCCCGTCGACGAGCTCGACCTTCCACCAGGCTCTTCGTGACGAGCCGTTTCGGTTTTGACGGACGGTCTCTTCGTCGTCGTCGGCGTTCAAGTACTTGTCTAGGTGGCTCTTGAGTCGTACGGCCTTGGCCTTATTGAAAAACTCCATTTTTTTTTCTTTCTTTTTTGGATCTTTTTGGGATGGGTATATGTGTTCGATAAGTGTTTGGTATGGCAGTATTCTTTTATTCCAATACACGAACTCGTGGAATATCTACACACACACACATATATATTATGGATAGATAATGTTGGGGATGACATAAAACTGCGTTGAATAGCTAGGAGCCTTCGATTTTAAATTGTTTTCATGTTACTATATTATTATATACACGGTTAAAGATGCTCTTGACCTGAGATTTCCAGCACCACAAAAAAAAAAAAAAAAAATCTGTTGACCAAGATGCAGATGGAGCATTGACGGAGAATGCTACAACTAGTAGCAAAGAAAATAAGATTGTACGGGCTTGAAAATAGATTGTACGGGCTTGAATAACTTGATGAGGTGTGTTTGCTGCTCGAATTGATGTTTTATAGTCTTTGCTGATGAGGTGTGTTTGCTGCTCGAATTGATGTTTTACAGTCTTTGCAAGCTCCATATAAGATTAATCTTTATCTCTACATAAAAGAGACAAACCCTTTTTCTATTCACTTTCTCCGCTTATAAGTGTCAACTCCCTTGTTGTTTACTTTTTTTTTTTTTGGCTTTTTTCTTCCCCTATTTTTTTAGTTCTCTTTTGCCAAAAGTCCTCTTACAATTCAATTCTCACCTTGTGTAAAACGGATAATAATTATGTTTACGGAGAAAATTTTGTGACGACTCAGTGGCCGTCATTGTAATTGTAGTTAAAATTAATTTATATTTACTGAAATTTTTTAAAATTTGCGGCACGTTTTTTTTAAAGGTCATATAGTAGACATAAGTTACGAATTTCTTTCTTGATTAAAATATTCAAATCTTAACATATATGTTTCTCAAAACATATATACAGTCAATCTTTAAGTCTTGCCTATTTACAGCCATAATCCACAAAACCATTTAACATATAGTTTTAGAATCATAATTAGCAAAACTATTTATAACGTAAAACTGATTGTG
>NW_010357594.1:52207-64186 GCF_000414095.1 Morus notabilis
GTCATATTGCATACACCTTAATAAGTCAAGAGGAACTTATAAGAATAATATCAGTTGAGTGCCGTACCAGCCTCCACAAGGGAGGTAACTCAAGCTCCACAAGGGAGAAAAAATAATAATAATGATGTCCTCCGACTCAAGGGAGGCATTCAAGTTATAATCACGGTGTCGTGGGGGACCTTGCAAACCCTCACGTTCCGATGATTGCGCGCAAGTGGTACGAGCACTCTGGCCCATCAGTAAGAAAGATAAGATAAGATAATAAGATTCTGATAAGACATCATAATTAAGCATAATTGGCTCATGCATATTTATTCATGTGAACTTACAGTTGTTTTGCGGGAGATAGTTCCTACTTGCTGAGCGAAAGCTCATTATAGAATGTTTATACTGTAGGTAAGCAACCGGCATATAATGCCTGATGGACTGCTGGCGAGTGGACGAACGAGGTGGGGCTCGGGATATGGATACCACTCGCAAACATTTCCGCAATAAGCTTTATGTTACAAATAGTTTTGTTAATTATGATTATGAAACAGATATGTTAAGGTTTGAATATTTACATAATACTAATCAAACTAACCTCAAAATACACAAAACTAACATAAAACTCACACACCCTTATTACAAACTTATTTCCTCAAGAACCACAAATTACATCCATGATTTACAACTTAAACTTTGGTAGAAAAATATAGGAAGGTTTAGAGTTTATACCCTTGAAGAAGATTTTTGGTTAGGCTCCTCCTAGAACACTTTGATCACCTTCTTCTTCCTCTAAGGTTTGCTAATGACTTAGAATTAGAAGAGTGAAAAAAATTTGAGAAGAGCATTTCTAAATCCCAAATTTTACTAGAAATAAGAAAGAGAAGGTTTAGAGTTTTACTCTTGAAGAAAATCCTTAGCTAGACACCTTCTAGAACACCTTTGTCCCTTTCTTCTTCTTGAGATCCTAGACTAGTGCTTTGTGTTTAGAAGGATGAGTGAAAAATTTTGAGAGGGAACAAGAGCGAGGTGTGGCTGGTTGGGGTGTAGAGAAAGAGGGGAAATAGAGCTAAAGTGAGGCCTTGATTAAGATGGTTCTATTTATAGACAATTGGGTAATTATGTTTAACCCCTTAATCAACTTACTTAATTAACTAAATTTGGGTTAAAATTCCTTTAACCATGGCCGGCCAAGTGAAGGAAAGGAGAGAAAAAAGAATTAACATTATTACTCTTCACCTACCCCATCAAATCACATCTCATCCAACCAAGTCTTAACCTACTATTGTACCTTTGTCTCATCTCTTAAGTTTCTCTTGAAACAGATAAAAATTATACTGACTGTAAGGAAGTAACTTAGCCGACATGAAGTTTTAGTTTCCGACGGCTCCTTTTCTACTGCTCATTTACAGTTCAATATTAATCCTCACTACTTCAATATCACATTAAATTTTTACTCGCGTAATATTTCGAACTGTTTTAAGTCTTGAAATTTGTTCTAGACTAAACAAATTTTAAACTTAAATTTTCTGCATTATATTCCGGGAATGACATTGTTTCTGACGGTGTCAACTCCCAAACTTACATTGAACCCTTCTACTATAAGTATTTTTCTCGTGACTTCAACCTAACTGTTCGACAATTAATGATTTTTTTTTGTACGCTGCTAACATCGAATTGTATTTGGAGACTTTTGAAATTAAGATTCTCAAACTGTATATGTACTGAAAATTCTTCCGCCTTAAATTACGGTGAAAATTTATCGATCAAATCTATTTGATCGTAAAACAGAACTTAGCATGAAATCTGCTACAGAATTTATGAATATTAATATTAATTCCATAAATCATTCAGTCACAAATTATAGCATAATATTTTCTAAGAAAATTCTTAACTTAAATACATAAATTATATTATTAAAAGTCTATGATTTCTCAGTCATTACACACCTCCCAATAAAACATCTCTAACATATAAACAATCAATTAGAAATTGAGAAAGTACAAAACAAAGAGGGTGTGGTGGGGTTTTGGGAGGAGGTGTTTAATCCCGCCCGGGGTGGGGGGTACGTATTTATGATGGAAATCCGCCTCATGAAGTTTATACTCACGTTCGCTAGAGTATGAACCATGAAGTCTAGAACAAAGCGAATACATGGAGAATACGGGGAGAGGCTGGGCTTAAATGCCAAAAGAATGGACTAATTATGCCTTTTCTAGGAATCTAACGGGCATATTCTGTTATTTCTTTAAATAGGTAGGTTGTATTCCAAATTAAAAAAAAAAAATCCACACACCAATACATCTCTCAAAAAAAAAAAAAAAATACTAACCTCGATACAGAAAGACATTTAACCCGTCAAGCAACTGCTTCCACTACTATAATTATGGAGTGACATGTAACATGAGCCTATTTTCTTCAATAGAAAAAAAAAAAAAAAAAAAAAAAAAAACCAAAGAGGCAAAGGCAAACCAAGTACGGCTCTTCAACAGTTAATGGAAAGCTCCAATCGGTCAGGAGAAAAGGAGCTACAACACTGATGCCAGTACAAATACCACAGGAAAGCCTTAAGAGAATATACTACATAACACTGAAGCGACAGAAATCTCGTTGCGTTTTTAGACAAAAGCAAAATGAACAAGCTCAGATATCACCACGATTTGAAGAAGAAAAACACAATCACCACCAAAGGACTTCCTCTCCTCGTCCTCTGCTAATTGATTCCGAAGTAGTTGTGACCTTAGTCCAAGAAGGTCTAGAATTGCAAACTACGAACTTGCGCCCTCACCTAGTCGAGCTTCCTCCGCCGCAATATCCCTAACCTGGAACTGTGCATCGCTACCAACGGCCAGCCCTAGATCGGTGCCAAACTTCGGCCTAAGGGAAAAATAAGAGGGGGATGGCATAGTAAGAACCTTACAAGACCCTAACGGGGAGAGGGAAAAAATTAATATAGACTTTCGTTCGCTTCACATGTTTTCTGTCATAAATATACTCAACTTTCCGCTACAATATGCTTTCTCTCACGTAAATTCAATATTCAACACAAATTCTTAATTATTATTTCATATTCCTATGTTTATATCCCATTAAAAGATAAATTCAAATATTTGAATACATATTTGGATAGTTATGACGTGAAGTGATCCCCATCTTATATTTATTTGATCCCTATCTTATGGTTATTTGCTAACTGAATTTGAATATTAGGACCTTCTAGAAGATAACACATCGCTTTGTAATTATCTGTTAATCAGGAATACCACCGCCTCACCCTTAACTTATTTTTCAGAGGGGCGGACTAAATAATCTTAATATCTTTTCATGAAAAATAGTATATACAAATCGAAATTTATCATGAAAGTTATTATTAATATTATTATTTTTCTTTTAGAACGGATCATGATGAAAAGCTATTAGACGTATATATGATCCAATTTTGAATACAAACATTTGACTACACGTGCCTCTAATCAAGAGTGTAGAATATATATATATATATATTATTTTAAATGAGTGTTGGAATAGTCCTAATTCATTAATGTTTAGCTAGACATAATGCATTCAATTTACCAAAAAAAAAAAAAAAACTCATGATATTTTCATAAAAATCAAAGTTTTATTCTTTATGTAATATATATATATATAATGCAACGCTTTGGCTGCAAGAAAAAAATGACAAACGTACATATGCCGAGGTTTGCAATCGTATTCCTTCAGAGGAGGAAACAAAAACTGTAAAACCCATAAGATATAAAACTAGAATTCCTCCACTAGCAAATTAAAAAAAAAAAATAAATTGTACTAAACTTTGCGTAAATTAAGAAAAATGACATTTATTCTTAACAATATAAAACCCCAATCACTTATAAAATGGTGTGTCCTACCTACTCTATCACGAAAAATAAAAGTTTTCTTAAATTAATTGTTATGTTTCTTTTTGGACCATTACATCCATACATTTCCCTATGTGCAAACACGGGATCTCAGTTACAAGATTGAATTGGTAAAAAAGAAAACTACCTGAGACACGTTAGTAATTTTCAGTTACTAAAATATTCTCCATATCTGATATCTATCCTAACAGCATTTTTTTAAAATTTTTTCTTTAAGAAATAATATAAATAAATATATATATATATACACACACACACATTCAAACCTAGTTACAAAACTCAAAATACCAGTTTACCCCCACCCAAGTTTAAAAAAAAAATACCCAGTTAAAATTTAACAGATTCAAATAAGAATTATTGTTCTTCAAGCAAAAAAAAAAAAAAAAATCAGAGAATTATACATTATTGTTTTTGCCACTGGTTCTATAAATACGAGACTTGCAGATACGCACAGCATCAACGGATCTAAGGCCATTGAATAGGAGAACTTCACACTTGCTTGCTTGGTCCTTCTAGTTACACCTCATGCTTTCCCAACGTAAATCTCGCCACAACTCGTTCAGATCTCTGAACCCACATTCATCGTCTCCCTCACCAATCCCCTACTCATTTGTTGTCTTCGTCTCAATACCATTTCTACTAATATTTTCGGCTACCAATTGGTCTTCTATGACCATAAAAGGAGGCACAAGCCAGGCATGTGCAGCGTGCAAATACCAGCGGAAAAAATGTTCAAAAGACTGTCCGCTTGCTCCTTTTTTCCCAGCTGATCAACCCGAAAAGTTCCATTACGCGCATCGATTGTATGGAGTTCGCAATATAATGAGCATCTTGAAGGCGGTATGCGCAGAAAGCAAACAAGACGCGATGACATCAATCGTTTTTGAGTCGGCTATGCGTGCTCGGTTTCCCGTTCATGGTTGTCTAGGTATCATTAATCAATTGCAAACACAATTACAATATGCACTTGAAGAGCTCCATCATGTGCACACAAAGCTTGCAATTTGCAAGCAACAAGAAACCCCTTCCTCTAGTAGCCATGATCCTTCTCCTTTGCAATTAACAATAACTCCAAACACCAACTTTATTGATCCGAACCAACCCAGTTCGTCGAAAATGAGCATGCCTATGATTCTGAATTACGATTTGATTAATAATCGAATTAGTGGCATGTATTTGAATGCTAATTACGAAGGAAACAACCTAAAACCACTAATGATCCAAAACCCTAGCTTTAATAGTGATGAACCTCTTGTTCAATCTTCTATGTTTGGATCACAGGAATATCCAATTCAACAAGAATTGGATGTGTCTCAATATGATGATATTCCATTCGATCCAATGATTGATGACAGATCACAGGAACCTTATGATTCAAGGTATACCTATTTGAAATGGAAATCTTTCATAAATAGTTAGTTTTTTTAAAGCAGTATGTGAAAGAAAAACATAGTAATATAATTTTTCCACAATATTATTTTGATTATTTGTTGCAGTGGGGAGCAATCATTGAAGAACAAAATTGTGGAAAGCGAATACAATATTTCAAAGACTGATCTAAGAGATTCTACAACATCTGTTTCAAAGACCGAGCTAGCAAATGCTGCTGCATCCTTCAGTTTAACGAGAGGACACTAGACTTTAATTTGAATGGGATTCACAGCTTGATGATCAGCACTGCAGAAGTTAGTTTTTATTTGTTCATATTTTTTATAGCACTTCTTAGATTTTGCATTTGCAGTTCCTTGAATAATACTTGTGTACATGTGCTGTACAGCAAAACTAATAATTCTTTTCATTTATCGTTTTTGATTTTTGATTTTAGATTTTAGATTTTTGACACTCTAATTTATACAGATATAGAGATTATTGAGTGTCTAGGAGAAATTGTTAGTTCTTTTTTTTTTTTTTGAGAATTTTTTGAGAAATAATATGTAGCAAGTTGCTACCCTTTTTTGTTTGTTTGTTTATTTTTTTTTTGTTTTTGTTAATCGAGATTTACCAGTATTTAACAAAGATTTACAAGATTGTGTTATACTCATAAATCTTGGATTAATCGGTGATTTACCAAACCTTCAACAAGGATTTACCAAATTGTATTCTATTGGTAATTCTAGGATTTTGTTTTCCTAAATCATGTATTTACTAGTAAATCTGATGTTTAGAGATAAAAACAATGTTAACTCCGTAAATAGTTCATTTAGGGCGCATTTGGTATGCAGTAATCTTAAGAATGAGAATGATAATCTACAATATTACCATGTTTTGTGCAAGAATTATAATTTTTAGATTCTCAGGAAAGTGATTACCATGAGATTCACTTTCCCTCATTTTAAGGTAATTTAAATTCCACCAAATATGGTGTTATTTAAATTCCCATGAATCTCAAAATCATGAGAATCTTACCCACACACCCAGTGCAGTTTACCACCACTGAGCATCTCCTCCTCCCTGTCGTAGTTGCCGAGCACCTCCATCACAGCCACTGTCCAAGCTCGTTGCCGTTGCCGGAGTTCCCCCATCACCGCCATAGATGCCGAACAACCCGCCATCAAACTCATCGCCGGAGCTTTCCCATCCCTACCATGGTTGCCGAAACCCCCTTCCCCCTACCAAACTCATCGCCAGAGCTCACCCATCTTCGATGACGACCTCTGCGAAGCCACCGCCCATCACAACAACTCTTCTCCGTCGCTCACCACTCTGTCGCAGGCCCCTATCCCCCGCCCACACGCCGTCACTGCTCCTCCGACAACGTCATTGCTGGCCCTCTTCGCCCCAACCCCTCCCAAATCAGTCGACACCAACTCACTTCCCCTCCCTCTGCACACCCATCGCTGGCTTAGCCTCCACCTATTCCAAGAAAAAAAGCCGGCCATGTCCGATTTGAGCAAGAAGAAAGAGGCGAGGTAAGGCCTGTTTTGAGCGAGAGAGAGAGAGAGTTTTTTTTTTTTAGTTTGTTATATTTTTTAAATCTAATGTGTCAAAATTATAATCACTTAATTAAATAAATAATTTAAAATATTTAATTTTATAAGAAAAATTACGTTACATTATTGTGCACAACTAAACACCGTAAAATAACATTCTTGAGAATCTGACAAAAGATTCATACGCATAACCAAACATGATAATGTAGGTTTCCAAGAAATCATATTACCCACCATCACTTTCCCATATATTTAATTTATATTGATTACTGCATACCAAACGCCCCCTTAGACTTTTAGTTTACCTCATAAATCCTAGTGAATAAATATTAAATTTACTCGGTAAAATATTCTCTAGATTTTTAGTTTACCTCGTAAATTCTGTATTTATTTGTAAATCCAATAATTACATCGGTAAATACTTTATTGATATTGTTCTACATATTCTTAGTTTACCTAATAAATTCTGTATTTATAAGAAAATATGGTTTTAAAATTTTAATTTATTTGGTAAACAGTAAACTGGATAGTTAGGGATAAATAATTCCTTTACCAAGATCACAAAAATATTATTGTCTCATAAATGCAGTATTTACTTGCTAAATACTTTATTTATCTTGTTATTTAAATATTTAACTTATCTCGTAAATCCCGTATGGTTCAAAATTTTTAATTTATTTAGTAAGTTCAGTAGCTATAAATAAATAATTCATTTTCAAAATAGCAATAATTATTACTATTGGCTCGTAAATACAATCTTTTTCCAATAAATACTTTATTGAGCATGTTCTCTAGATTTTTAAATGCACCTTTGGATCCTTATCAGATCTACTCTAGATTGTTAAATGCACACGGACAACATGGTTGAAGGAATGCTCTAATTTTCTCTCTTTGAATCTCTATAAATAAATAAATAAATAAATAAATAAAGGTCCTTAAGCCTAAAGGAATGCTCTAATTTTCTCTCTTTGAAGCTGTAAAAAGTGAGTCAATATGAAATAATTACACAAAATATCTACTTTACAAGCTTTGAATCTAAAAATGTGTATCCTTTAAAATTGTATTTATATGTACACTAATATTTAACACATTTTCTTATTATTTTTAGTATTTATATGTATACTTATATTTAACACATTTTCTTATTATTCTTATCATAATTATAAAGCTTCTATTTATATGATAGTGCTTAAATTCACATATTTAATTTCTTTTAATTATTATTATTTTTCTATTTCTATGCTCTTGTTTCCCACATATAATGATTTTTTTTTAAAAAGAAATCTTTATCATAATTACATTATCATAGAAGTAATGGTCCTTTTTCATATTTGGTTTCAAGATATTTTTTAAGGAGCTATTTTTATCTTTATGATCTTTTGAAATTTGAATATGTCCAAAAATTGAAAACTCATTTAACATTTCTTTTTATCATTTTGATTATTATCATAAAACTTCTATTCTTTAAGATTATGCTTATATTCAAACTTTATTGCACTTATTTAACACGTTTCCTTATTATTGTTTATCATTATTATAAAACTTCAGTAAGTTCAATAAAGAAGAAACGACAAACAAATGATAGAAGAAAACGATAAACGACAACGGATGAGGAAACAACAGCCTAGAAAAACGACAATAAAATAAGAAGACGACATCAAATGAAAGAAAATGAGAAAACGACAGTAAAGGAAACAGTAACAAACAAGCATATGGCAGTAAAAGAAAACAACAACAAAAAAAAAAAGAAAAAAGAAACGAACAGCATCACGAAAAAAAGATAATCATGGAAAAAAGCACAGTAAATAATGGAATGATATAAACGACACTAACTGATAAAACGACAGCGAGGGCATGAATTGAAGAAAAATAATCGACATGCGGTACTAGTTGGTAAAACAAATGAATTTTGGAAAAGAGAATAACGCAATACAATAAATGTACTATAAACATGCGAATAACCTATAAACATTACATATTTGTGAACCTATATAAATGGCATAAACAATAAAACGACAAAATCCTAAAACTACATTAATTGTTAAAAGGACAACCTCTAGTGGAAGAAAATAAAAAATTGAGCTGCATTTAAGGCTTCAATCCTTGAGGTGCATAGTTTACAGTTTTCAGTTACATCTGCGAGTATTTACCTTTGCTTCTCCTGGGCAATGGAAATGTAAAGTTAAGGCAAGAGGCCCACAACATCTCAAAATGATACAGTTGAACAAAGAAAGGTTCAACTTTGACACAAATAATTGTTTGTTTGTTTGTTTTTTTGTTTTTTTTATCCTGAGTACTAGAGCTTATGCTTTAGAGAAAACAAGAGAAGCCAAACAGGAAAAAGAATAAAAAGGAAAAGAAGAGCAGCTCTAGCAATGAATTTCCCACCCTTATACTGGTTGAGGTGGAAGCAGAAGGAGAAGGAGAAGGACCGGATTTCGGAGGAGCAAGACGACTGACATTCTCAGTGGCGCAAGTATAGTTGCAGCGACTAGGCCTTACTACCCTATACAAACCACTACTAGCCAGCATAAAGATGTCGTTTCTGTTATCCTGGCCAAAGGAGAATATGAAACCAGGTGAAAAGCCAGCGCTTCCAGCTTCATCACTGCATGGAATAGGAGAGTCCTGAGCACAACTGATGTTAAGTTTACTACTTGTGAAATTCCCACTATTTTTAGGACTTTCTGTTCCCGCCCATATGCCGGCGCCATACAAATCCGCATAAAGGTATCTGCAATATTTACAAGAAGACGTCATGAACTTTTTGGACTGAAATTGTTGTGAAATGGCTTCATGAGGAGAAAAAGTGAGGTTGATTTGTTACCTTCCATACAAGCAAGGATCGATCGTAGAGCGGTAAAAGTAGCCGCCTGTGATGGAAGCAGATCCTTCAGCTTTGTTGACATCAGAGTGGTTGTATCCCATTACGGGGAAAATTGGGTTAATGGAGCTAGAAGATGTGTTTCCTCCAGGAGATGTTGGCGGATTGTATAGAAAAGGACCCTCGTAAACACGCCATCCGTAGTTTCCTCCTTTGGTAACTATATCAACCTCTTCAAATACATCCTATGAGATTAAGACTTAAAGCATTAGACACTTTTGATAGAATTCCAGGAAATTAGCTGAAATACACGAAATAAAGGATTTCTTCAGGAAAATTAATATCGGAAATATAATCCAACCTGTCCAACATCCGCACAGAGGAAGTAAGAAGGCCTTTCTAAATCGAAGCTACATCTCCATGGATTTCTAAATCCTAAAGCCCAAATCTCAGGTTGCAATTCCTTGTCTTCAGAAAATGGATTATCTTCAGGAATTGAATAATTTCCCCATAGGTCTAATTCAGCAATTCTTGTTGCACCTGCAAATGATTACTAACAATGAAGAAAGCATACAGGAAGTGGAACTATATATTCTTTCATTTAACTTTTAAGTATGTTGTGGTTAGAAAAAAGAAAAGAACAGAAAATGGACAATCCACCTAAACTCTTGAAGCTTCAAAATTCGGAAGTATGTGAAAAGGAACTATTGAATGTTCTACCTAGAACAACAAATTTATGTCATAACACTCACTTGGTATGTTGTCTATGTCAAGTCTCATGATCTTTCCAAGCATGGATTTCTTGTTCTGTGAGAAGTTGTAAGGGTCACCTCTACCTCCACCATCTCCCATCATGAAGTACAAGTAGCCATCTTTTGGTCCAAATAGTATTTGCCCGCCATGGTGTGAAGTAAATGGAAGTCCCATTGTGAATATTCTCCTAACTTCTTGTGGTCTAACACTAGTACCTTAATCCAACCCCAAAACAGTGCTAATTAGAATCATCACTAGGTAATTGTTACAGAAGATAACTCTTGAAAAAAAAAATGCAGAAATTTTATACCATTAGCACTGAACTCTGCAATGACACTGTGATATCTGCATGGCTCAGATCCTTTGTCAAAGCTCAGCTTCGAAGGATCGCAATCCACGTCTGAATTACACGAACATCTTCCTGAACATTGCGGCCATTTGACCTTATCGCAATTGAACGAGGTGAAGAAACGGCCGTTCTTGTGAAACTTTGGATGGAAAGCTATTCCCATCATACCAAACTCGGTATCAGTATAGACTTCATCGGTTAAATCAAGAAAAGGGCTTGAGTCATCAATCACCAACTCTTCTCCAGACCCCTCCCCAGGAACAGTTGCCAACCAGATTTTGCCTGGTTGATTGGACAAGAACACGCGGTTAGACCCGTCGGGATGAGCCACCATATTAAGGTAAGATCCATTGCCAATTTTCTCAACGCATATGCCACTTGGGGGGCTTGAATTTTCAGTACTGTTATTGAGTTTCACTGGTTCACCATCAAAGCACACCAAACCATCATCGTCAGAAGATCCTCCAAATTCATTGCAGAAAGCGCTTTTCGACTTCCAAGTATCCGATAACTTGGAAGTAGAGTTAGCTGTCTTTCCATCTTGTGGATCAGCAAAGAGTGAATTCACCAAGGTCACATTTTGGCATTCGTTCCAAACTTCAGAACAAAAGTCTGTTGAATTATTCCGAGATTGCTGTGAGTCTGCTGAAACTGTGGAGTTACACAGAACAGGAACTTTCCGATGTTCTGATTCAACTCTGTATAGCTCTGCGGAAAAAGGATCACACCTCTGCCAATAATATCGTTATGTTATACGTTTGTCAAATAGTTTTAAGAAAAAATCACAGTATCAGCAATTAGCAACCAGCATAAATAAAAATGGAAAGGTTATTCTTTTGATTCATTTTGGGATGCACATATTGTTGAAAGTTTCAAGATTACAGAATATAAGCAGAAACCATTTTTCTGACTTCATATGTTTTATTTTGTATCAGTTCTTTCATTTTTTTTTTAGTAAGAGAAATTATCATTTTGGTATCTTTGTATTCCAATAATCTTTTAAGAGTACCCTCCAATCTAAATAAATAAATATATAAATCATCCAAGTATCTTAAGATCATTTTTTGAGGCATATAACCATAATTAAAAAGGAAAAAAAAAAAGAAAGAAAGAAAGAAAGAGAGAGACAGGAAGAACATTTTTTTAGAATTTATCTTGTGTTTTTTTTTTTTTTTTTCTTTCTTGATATGGTTTTCCACTAAAATGGCAAAAATCACATTTCATACCTCAAAAAAACAAAAA
>NW_010357594.1:64209-64753 GCF_000414095.1 Morus notabilis
GGAGCCTTACTTAATGTACTTGTTGATATTTTCTTGAACTACAAGGTAGCCACTAGCCAATGTAATTATTGAAACATGAAGTTAACAATATGATAAAACCGAAAAGTACAAGAGGATAATTTCCCTTCTAATAGTTTGGAACAACATATCTAAAGACAAACAAAACCATACTTTTTATTTCCTTCATAAAATTCAAGGAAGGATGAAAACTGAAATCCAATAAAAAACAAACTAGGCTAATTCTTACCGAGCAAAGTATTGATTTAACAAGGGAAGCACAGCCAGAATCGGAGACTTTCATGGCTCTGAACTGATTCTGCAACTGCCTATCGTCAGTGGAGTTACAACAAGCACTACCATTGTATTGACAGAAAGTAAGACGGGTCTTTGGGATGAAAGGTGATTCTGTTCCAATAAAACAGGCACGAAGTTAATGAACCATTAGTAAAAAGCAATAAGAAAGATGTGGAACCTGAACTAAACTAGAAATATATATATATACACACACATATATATGTGTATGTATGAATATATATATATATAT
>NW_010357594.1:64848-69221 GCF_000414095.1 Morus notabilis
GCAGGAAGAGACAGAACATGAAGATAATAGTGGGAAAAACCCTCATCTCTCAAGAACACAAAGATTAACAAATGAGCAAATAGAAAGTAGAAGAAGAGAATATAAAAAATCCAAAACCAACAACGCAATTGGTTTTTCTTTTTCTTATTATTATTATTATTATTATTGGATCTATGAAGCTCCTCAACCTACCTCTAATGGAAAGTATTTTTTTTTCCAAAATTCGTTTGGTGGAATAATCGTGCAAGTCAATAATATCCTTCATTTTTGTCTTTTTATCAGATGAAAAAGTAGACCTTTGTTCATATTACGTGTTTCATGGATAAAGTGGACAATTAAGAAAATGAGAAATGGCTCCCAAACAATTAAGCTTTTATTATTTAATATACCAATGTATCTTAGGCAGCTGGTGGATCAATCATGGTTGACTTTCCAAGAATTCTTAAGAGTTTTGATTATGGGGATTGCGGTGCCATTGGCAAGAGAGAAGGCATCAACTTGCCATTAGAATAAACAAGAGTATTGCTGAAAACAGATGAAGAACCAACAAGTGGGTTGAGGTGTGGTAAGCGAAATCAAGCAAATTAAGAGCACATAACTAAGGTCAAACGCCCTTTAAGTTTACTTTCATATAATATATATATATATATATATTTATATATATTATACTATTTATCCCAAGCCTTTTGCAACTACCAATCTAATATGTAAAAATAAGGGGCGTAACAAAGAAAAACATTAGTTTAATGTAGATTTTTTTTTTTTTTTTTTATTGTTTCACTTTTACAAAGTCATAGCCGTGCAGACTAATGTCTTGCAACGAGTACTTCCCGCATCATGAAGCATAGCGCTGCTGCTCAGGACGTGCAGATAATGTGAATATGTGATGCGAGCTTGAGACAATACTAGAAGAAAAAACTGGAAAAATTTAGAATATATAATGAAAGTTAGTAGAATACAACGCATATAGTGCCTATTTTTCATTAGAAAAGAACAAGAGAAAGGCAAAAACAAATGCACACCGAACATGATGTTTGCGGTAGTTTCAGTGCAATTAACAACATGATGTTTATTATCCAAGTAATATAAAATATTTCATTTCGTAAAAGTCTTACTGCCATGTGCATAAACATGTCGTTTTTTTAAGTGAGCTCCTTTACTTCAAAGTTCATCAACGATTTTTTTTTTTTTTTAATTTTCCCCCTTCTTTGCTAATGCCAACGGTTTTCTTTTTCTAATCCCACATGTTTTAGGATGATTTTTTTGGTAGAAACTAAACAAGTTCTCAACCATCACATTTTCATTGAGTTCTTTTAATTTATATGATTTTTGTATTTTAATGTGATTTGATAGTCTAAAACCTGCAATATATTGAGGGGTGGAAAACTGTTCGGAAGCAAAGAAAACAAAAATAGAAATTGGGTTTGAGGCGTAAGAAACCCAATATTCCACTCCTATCTATATTGATGTTGTATGTTTTACAGATCACATGAGGACATCTGTTTTCTCCAGATAGGAAAATGAATCGTTTATCTTGATCCGGTTTTCTAAAATTTTGCTTTTCTCGGATTCTTCTTTTATTATTGTTATTTCTTTTTTCCTTTCTTTCTTTTTCTATGTTGTTTCTGTCAGCAAATAAGCGATACGTCGTTCGCCGAGTTATTTTACATGTCGTTTCTTGAAATTTCCTCCTTTCCAAACAGAACGTGCACTTCAGTGGCAACATAGATTTCGTAATCCCCTTCTCTACAATAAGGGTTTGCACTCGAGAAATCGCAGATGAAACAATGAATTTTAAGTTCCTCTCTTTATTCAGAGCAAAAAAAAAAAAAAAAAAAAAAAAAAAAAAAAATCAAAATAAAAAACAACACCCAGAGAGGGTCCTACGTTTACAAGTTCTATGTTCTCTGTTGTTACTTAGATCAGTTCTGTATTTAACCAAAAGTAATACCATACAAAAACAAGTTCAGAATCACTCTCTGGAGTTCAATAGAAAATACCACATTTACCAAACGGATGGGATGTTTATTCAAGGGTTATCCATGATTCTGAATTATGATTCTTATTTCTTTACAGTGACTTTCTCTCAGAAAAAATTTAAATTTCAAAAATCAGAATAATGAATCATGATTCTAAATCCATTAACCAAACATCTCATTAAGAATTTTGAGTTTAAGCCCTGATTTGATGTTTTGAACCAAAAATCTTAAGAATTCTGAGTTCCCCCCGTATTCAATGTTTTGAACCGAAGTTCGAACCACATATCAAACTTTTCATTCCAAACTACGAAAGTTCAAACTACCATGTTTTGAACCTATTTACCAAACGGACTTGTCGCTTTCATATTCTTCTTCTTCCATTTCTTCCTCTTCCTCTTCTTTGCTATCTGCTTCTCTTTCCTCCTCTTCCGCACACCATCTAAGATTTTCCTTGATGACTTCTTCTGTGATCTCACCGTTCTTAATTCGGCGGTAGTCTTCGAGGGATGTCATGTGTTAATTTCTCCCTCACATGCTCCATCATCTTAGCCACTAGTCTTGCAGATTTATTGATACTAACTGCCAAATCAACATTCAAATTAGTTGTTTTAATTAGCACGAGTCCGGTAAAGGGGCTTAGATTTATACCACAAATCGGACGGTTTCACAAGTCCGATAGGAGCTCATCGAACTGAACTTGTAGAGTGAGATTCTTTTACCTTTCCATATATTCTTCATCAACTTCCTTTTCAATTTCACCAAGCTGCAATGTAAAACAAAAATCAAACACCTAAATAATACTCAAAAATCATATTCAAGCAAAAGCAAAGGAGTTCTCTGAACAGCAGACCAACCCGATCACATATACTGCAAGGATCATCCACACACGAAACTCCTATCTTAATTTGACTCTAGATTTGAAAAGAGGGAAAAAAAAATCAAATAGGGTAAATGTATCAACAAGAGACTTCAATAATAATAATCATGATTAGCACGATGGAATTAAAAAAAAAATTAATTACCATAGCCAAACCAATACACAAATCAGCAATAGACGTATCCTTTGTCCCACAACTGCAACCAAATAGTAGAATTGCATAATGACTAAAGATTTTCAAGAAAAGGGTAATGAAATGGATAATATCTTGATTAGCTCCGCCAAAGTACAAGGATTAGTTCCATACCTAAAGTGGCGGTCGATAACAAGGCCCCAACCAGCTCGCTCAGCCTTTTTTACAGCTTCAATGCACTTTGTTATAGTCCAATCTATTTGGTCTACCTGCGTCCAAAATGAAAGAATGATTCATATTTGGAGGAGTGCTCACAACACTCTATTGTACTTTCTTTCACACATGCGGCATTACGTGTTTAAGGAAATATAAGAAATGATCCTCCAGAAAAAAAAAAAAAAAAAAATATATATATATATATATATTTGTCGTTTAGTTCTTACACAACGTTTTCTGTTTTACATTGTCGTTTCCATTTTTGTGTCATTTTACGGACTTTTATGTCGTTTAGTTCTTATACGACGTTTCTGTTTTACACTGTCGTTTCCATTTTTGTGTCATTTTGGATATATTGTCGTTCTCATTTTGATGTTGTTATTTTAGTTGATCATCTCCACGAATAATATGCCCTGTGGTGGTAGATTGATATGTTCGTTGACTCAAATTCGCCATTTTAATATTTAATCCAATCTTCATTTTCATTGCTCTCCATTTGTTTTCCAAATTAAACCGTCAGTTTCTAGAACCCAAAACAATATGTAAATATTAGTACTAGAAGTATATCAATGATAATGCAAAATAATCAATATAAGTTGAGGGATTAATTTGGTTTAAAATAGAAAAATACAAAAGTTAATATTGGAAACCTATACCTACTATTTACATATGTTAAAAGGGATCGTGCATAATGTTGTGATATTAACGCGCAAATAAAATTAAGTGCCCACAAAAAAAATAATAATAATTAAAATTGCGAATAGTCTGGTATAACTATAATGAGATCCATCTTCACCGTGGCCACTGTTGCCTACGCAAAAATATAGGCAATATTATAGACCCACAAATACTTGGTTTGAATGAGACGAAGAACTGGGCGTGCTCTAGTTATTCTCTGTTTGACACCTGAATTTAATTGAACAACAATATTGAATTAATTGGGTGCTTGACATGATTTTAGAAATAAACACAAGTACTTAGATTCTCATTTTCTAACGCATTGTAACTATAATTTTTTTTCCTTCATTAAAGAAGGAAAAATGAGACAAATACCTCTTAAAATGTATGAATTTTAAGATTTTTATCCTTACGTACCATTGATTAGTATCCTTTAATCAAATAATTTTATTAATCAAAAAATTATTTATCAAGATTAAAAGATAAAAAT
>NW_010357594.1:69277-70780 GCF_000414095.1 Morus notabilis
ATATATATATATATTAAGAAAAGATTATTCTTGGTTTTGAAACGTGTACCTTAAGACAGCCTCTAAATACACGAATATAAACAGAAGATATGTCAAAGAAAGGAAAGGAGTATAAAAATAATGTCAAGAATAGGAACTGATAGGATAAGAGCAGGACACCTCTTTGTCACTGACAAGTGATTCATCTCCCATAACTATACATACCACACGCCTAATTTCGCGGGTCAGCTTGATGAAGTGCAACCAGTCATCATAAACAAACGGATCGTAAATTTCTAAACTCGGAAACTCAGCCACAAGTAACTTGTGGCACATGATCGTTGATTCTAATGAACTCTGTGAAAAGACATTGTTGTGCAGGCAACGGATTAAACAAGCGAAAAAAAGGAGGGAGAAAAAAGGGGGGCAAACATATCTTAGAGATGTTTATACAAAGAGATCACTGAAATATCGGACCATATATGCCTTGAGTAACTAGTACATCAGGTTCGATTTGGGTTTCTGCAACAAAGTATATTTCATTTTAACTTTGGATTGAAATATTAACTCAATTTTACTTTATTTGTTCCATCCACAATCCAAAGTTTCTGTCGTGAACCAGCAGACAAGAATAGACTCCTCACCTCTTTATTGAATTTCCGACTGCTATCAACCATCTTAGATGCAGCACCATGCACTCCAATGCGGACCTAAAACAATGACACGGATTTGGTAAATCTTCAAAAGTCCTCAATCATATCTAAATTCTCAGATGTAACATAAACTGCAAGTTAAACTTACTTTGCCTTTGCATTTATGATTAACAATTTCCGTTTTCAGCAAGTACAAACAGTCCTGTATATCCTAAATTCACAAAGAAAAAAGAAAGTGTAAATAAGCTGGTGAATTAAACTAATAATAATAATAATAATAATAACCATAAAGAGGGTTTTTGTTTTGGGAAGGTGGGGGGATATATCAAAAGATAGAAACGGCACAAATAGGAGCCAGAATCATATCAAGTAAATAACCTGAATATTAAAGTTACCCTTATCATTTTTCTCCAAAGTAAGCTCCTTGAAAGAAAAAAAAAAAAAAAATCTAAAGTAAGCAAGCAACTCTAAAAACATGAATTATCTACAATGTAACATCCATTTAAAAGAAAGTTAAAGAACCTTCAAACAGCAGTCATCTAAATGCTTATTTATCGAAATGGCCAAGGTGAGAAAGATATACAACAATCTAAAAGACTCAAAGAAAATGTAGACGGAAAAAAATTAATAGGAAACTCCACCAGCCAAAGTGAGGAATATCTCGGAGCAATATATCTCAATAACCAAATATTGAACCTCTTGTGTACCTACCATGTCAATCAACAAATGCACTAACACACAAAATTTTAAAAGGCAGAATCAAGCCTCGAGGTGTTTTTCCTTTGTGAGATGCCAATAAAAAATTAAAAATAATATGAATAGTAATCAAAATTAAAATAATACTCATGATAACCATACCAAAAAAAAAAAA
>NW_010357595.1:0-1295 GCF_000414095.1 Morus notabilis
GAAAATGAAAACACTTTTTTTTCGTTTTCAATTTTTCACAAAAGACAAACGATTTTGTTTTCATTTTTAGAAAATTTTTAGGCCAAACGCATTTTATGTTTCCATTTTCATTTTTTATTTTCGAAAAACGTGAAAAATGAAAATGAAAACGGAAACAAACAGGCCCTTGTATTCTTTAAGGACCAAAATTGAAATCAATAAATAATTTTACTAAAATACTCTCATTAAAAGCTTCATGTCCAGCTGACATGAGAATTTCATTCCTGTTTTAACTGTTTTTAACGAATAGATTGAAAGTGTAACATTGGTAAAACTCGAGGATTATTAGTATGACACTTAAAAATTTAAGAAACAAAGTCAAACCATAAATATTTCTCAAAGGAAAAATTGAAATTAATCTTTTTTTTTTATTCTAAAGAGGTTTATTCCATTCTATTTTTTTCCAGTCGAAATGCGGTGAGCTTTCGTATGTTACTAGCACTTGTATCCTTAATACGTACTTCTTTTTTTAACTCTAAAATGAGATATGAAATTGTCATTACATTAGAGTTATAATAACTAACACATACTAATAATATGCGCTTATGAATATTAGCACAAGTATCATCAACAGTCAAATTAGGAAAACTTTGACCACAAAGAATCAAATTAGGAAAAAGTATGTGAAATTAACAAAATAATATGTTAAACTAATTAACCAAAAAAGTTTACTATTGAGGAGTATCTTCTTATATATTATATGCCATAATTCTCCACATAGCAAAGTAGCAACTATTTGTATGCTACACGTGGTCATTTCACAGGCACATATTGGACTAAATGGTGACACGAACGACTTTGGCCCTTTGGTGCCCCTAGAAAACAATTATAAATATATATGAACAAAAACAGGCGACCCGACCTTCTACGAGGAGCTTTATTGCCGCAAATAATTTGATTATGCTACTATATGCGTGGCAACCCAATACAACCCATGATTTGAAAATAAAACAAATGAATGGATTTGGGTTATATATGTTAGGGGCAAATTCCCATAAATGAAAAGCGATGAGTACTATCTTCACATAATCAAAAAAATGTGAAAAATGTTAGTATCATACTTTTTGTAACTCTTTTTATTACTTTTTATATTTATTATTTGATATGTGTAATATAATATATTAGTATTAAATAAAAAATGATATAATAAAATTTACGTGTCAAAAAATAAATATATAAAATGACAAAAAAGTAACTGAAGAGTGACACTAATACTTTTGCAAAGGCATGTTCGAAACAAGAGGGAGTTATCGGAC
>NW_010357596.1:0-928 GCF_000414095.1 Morus notabilis
ATAGATGGTTTCCTCAAGATAGCCATTCAAAAAAGCTGTCTTGACATCCGTCTGCCATATCTTACAGTCAAAATATGCTGCAATGGCCAGGAGTATCCGGATGGACTTAAGCATAGCTATTGGCGAGAAAGTTTCCTCATAGTCAACTCCCTCCTTTTGGGTATAACCCTTAGCTACTAATCTTACTTTATAAGTCTATACTTTTCCATCAACTCCTCTCTTTCTCTTATAGATCCACTTGCATCCAATGGGTTTTACCCCTTCGGGTAGATCTACAAGTTGCCAGACCGAGTTAGAGTACATAGACTCCATCTCGAGTTTCATAGCTGCTTGCCATTCTTCCTTATCAGAATCATCCATCGCATCCTTAAAGGTCGATGGATCTTCCTTACCGTCATCAGCAGTGACGATTTGGACTTCCCCGGTATAACGGTCGGGTAACCTGCTTACCCTCCCACTACGACGAGGTGCCGCAGGATTCTGATCAGGAACCATGGTCTTTTCTCTGAGTGGTCTGACAACTCTTGTCGGTTGTGGTCCGATCTCATCCGAAAGTAACTCTTCCAATACTATTTTACTTCTGGGCTTAAAATTTATCATATATTCATGCTCCAGAAAAGTGGCATTTGTCGATACAAACACCTTTTAATCTTCAGGACTATAAAAGAAACCTCTTTTCGTCCCATCAGGATATCCTACAAACATACATATTTCTGACTTAGGTTCTAACTTCCCAATTTTTCCTTTCAGCACATGTGCTGGACACCCCCCGCACGTGTCTTAAACTAGGTTTTCGACCGCACCACAACTCTAAGGGTGTTTTAGGAATAGACTTAGATGGTACTCTATTCAGAATGTAGACAGCTTTTCAGGGCATAGCCCCAGAACGAAATAGGCAATGAAGAATAACTCAACATTGATCTCATCA
>NW_010357597.1:0-631 GCF_000414095.1 Morus notabilis
GCTCTCCAGGGCATGGCCATGGTATCAACACGTGGGCAAGAAGAGACTCAATTCTTAGGAACCGAGCATTCGAGAATCACCCACATGTCCGATCTTCTGAGGTTCCCCAACGTCCCAACGCTCTCTCCAGGGCAAGGTCGTGGCAGCATCACGTGGGCACAACGCGGCTCATCTCTTTGGACCGGGGCAACCGAGGATTCCAGACGTGCCCACGCTCTCCAGGGCCTAGCTAGCCGTGGTATCATCACGTGGGCCCAACGAATAAAAATAATAATAATACTAATAATCTGAGCTTTCGAGAATTCCCGACATTCCCACGCTCTCCAGGGCATGGCCGTGGTATCATCACGCGGGCACGATGAGACTCCATTCTTAGGGACCGAGCATTCCAGAATCACCGATATTATCGATCTTCCGAGGTTCCCAATGTCCTGACGCTCCCTCCAGGGCAAGGTCGTGGCAGCATCACGTGGGCACAACGAGGCTCATCTCTTTGGACCGGGGCAACCGAGGATTCCAGACGTGCCCACGCTCTCCAGGGCCTAGCTAGCCATGGTATCTCACGTGGGCACAAAGCATAACAATAATAATAATAATAATAATAATACTAATAATCCGAGCTTTCGAGAAT
>NW_010357598.1:0-280 GCF_000414095.1 Morus notabilis
AAACCCTAACCCCTAAACCCTAAACTGTAAACCCTAAACCCCAAACCCCTAACCCTAAACCCTAAACCCCAAACCCTAAACCCAAAACCCTGAACCCTGAACCTCGAACCCCAAATCCCAAACCCCGAACCCTCAACCCCGAACCCTAAACTCCCTAAACCCCTTACCCCCTAACCCTGAACCCTAAACCCTGAACCCTGAACCCTGAACCCAAAACCCTGAGCCCTGAACCCTGAACCCTGAACCCTGAACAATGAACTGTGAACCGTGAACCCCGAAC
>NW_010357598.1:322-520 GCF_000414095.1 Morus notabilis
ACCCTGAACCCCGAACCCTGAACCCTGAACCCTGAACCCTGAACCCTGAAGCTTGATCCCTGAACCCTTAACCGTCAACCGAGAACCCCGAACCGCGAACCCTGAACCCTGAACCCCGAACCCCGAACCCCGAACACCAAGCCCCAAACCCTGAGCCCCGAGCCCTGAGCCCTGAACCCTGATTCTTAAACCCCAAAC
>NW_010357599.1:0-669 GCF_000414095.1 Morus notabilis
GAATAACACCCTTTTGAGTCTATTGAGTTTGTTAGGTCTATTAGCTCACATGTTGACTTCTACAAGGACAGTTTCTCTTTATATGTCATAACTCCCCACAATGGTGGCACTTGTAACTATAAGGTCCACTCTTCCCACTTCCCAAATAGCTGCTACTACTGCTAGGTACTCCCCCACGACCTTCCCCCTGATCGCGGCTTCTTCTGTTATTTCTCTGGGGTCTGCCTGAAGTTCTGCTTGAGGTTTCCCTACTCTGGAGAAAAGCAAGGTGCTCTTGTTCAACGCAGATGGCCGCTGTAACCAAGTCACTGTAGACTCGATGCCTTACGGCCACCACTGACTTATGAAATACGCCCTTACGGCCTCTTTCGAACTTGAGGCACTTCATGTACTCAGACTCAATCAGGGAATGAGTAAAGTAAGACAATTCATTGAACTTGGCTTCATACTCCCTTACGGACATGTCCCCTAGCTGTAGGCCCATAAATTCCACGGCCTTCTCATCTCGGTAACTCTGAGGAAAGAACTACTCGTTAAAGAGTGCTTCAAATTGTTCCCAGGCTATCCCGCCAACATCATATATTCACTGAATACGCTTCCACCAAGCACCAACCGAACCGTCGAACTTAAATGCTGTGAATTCCACCCAACATTCCTCTGGCACCCCCA
>NW_010357600.1:0-1361 GCF_000414095.1 Morus notabilis
ATTGTCTGCAAGTAATTATTTTATTTATTTTTATTTTTATTTTTATTTTTATTTTTATTTTTGGTGAATTGTGAATAACATTTTTATCTTTCTTCTCTCTCAGCACCATACTTGTACCGCATTTTCCTTTTGACGATTTGCACCGTTTTATAATTACAGTTTGTAATAAGGTTTTGCTTCTGGTTCTTCATTGAGGGCATTTGATTTGCAGGTACGTTGCACTTTTTTGGCCTTTTTTTTTTTTGTTTGAAAAACAAAACCTTTTAAGAGGACTACTAATGCCATGAGATGTTTTTGTATGCTTGCTTTTCATCTTTCTTTGTGGTTCTTCATTGATGGCATTTGGTTTACTGGTACGTTACCCCTGTTTTTTTTTTTTTTTTTTTTTTTTTTTTTTTTTGTTTTTTTTTTTTTTTTTTTTTTCATTTTTCTTACATGTTTCCACGCAATTTCTATTCGGGTTTATGATATTGTAAAATGTTTTTATTTTTGATAGTTTTGATATTTTTTATCATCACAAAAACTTCTATTCTTTATGATAATACTTGTATTCACATTTTGTTGTACATATTTAAAATTTCTTTTATTATTCTGGTTATCATTATAAAACTTATATTTTTATGATAATGCTAGTATTCATATTTTGGAGTCTTTTTTTTTTTTTGAATGGAAATATTTTTGTGACTTTATGTAAGACTTTTTGTATTTTGTCATTATCATAAAACCTTTATTTTTTATTATTATCGTCATTATCCCATTTTATTCACTCATTTTTCTTCAATATCATTATTTTAATTTTTCAATATATTTGGTAATGAATTTTTTCAAGATTTGATCACTTGTACCTCATGTTTATAACATGAGTTATAATTCTGTTTTCATTATTACAATGAGGATGTAAATACGTTAATGAAAAGCTTTCAACTCATTATTTTTCTTTACAATGTTAACATCCTAGTTATAATGAACTCGAAACTTGTTCGACACAATCATTTAAACCATTTAATTATAAAAAATTACATATACATTCATTCTCATGTGGAAATCATACATTCATTATCCTTATGCACTCCTAATATTCTTTTTATAAACAAAATATATGCATTCATTTTCATAGTGAATAAGTCATTATCGTACAAATCTTTATTGTAATTTCGTATTCATTTTATTAATGAATGTATTCAATAAAGTGGGGATTAATACGTCTATAAGGGAAGTGATGTTTTTGGTCATAACGTTTTTTATTTTAAAAAATACTCATTTTAAGAATATTACAGTTTCATTATGCCTTATCTTTTATCTTTTGACTTTCTCTTTTTAAAAACATTAAGGGTTCTTCAAATGTAATAATTAGATATTTT
>NW_010357601.1:0-1215 GCF_000414095.1 Morus notabilis
ATATTTTTAGGAAATTGTTGTCGCATAGGCTAAAAAAACGCGGTACGAACACGAAAAACATACGCGCACATTAAACGGAGGTTTAAAAACCGTTGTCTAATGTAAAAAAAAAAGTTTTAAAAAAAGGCCAACTTCTTTCTGCAAATTTTTTCAAAAGTTTTTTAAAGTTTTGATATCTCATCTATAACTTCAAGCATTCTTTTACAAACTTTAAGTTTGCTATCTCAAATCTCTCAATCCCTCCAAAACTCTCTCTCTCTCTCTTCCTCACACCCTACTCTCTCTCTAACTCTCCTCCCAACACTTCATTTTTTTCTCTCAAATGTTATCTCTTCTACACTCCTCACTCATATTACTATACGTACTCCTCACTCCCTCAACTTGGCCGCTACCTCTAAGAGCCTCACAATCATGCTCATATGTCGTTGGCCGTTGTAACCTTGCATCTATATCCGTCACTACACCACGGTCATCGAAATGAGTACTTTGTTAATCTTTTAAAATTTCTTTTCTTTGAGTTTTTGTTTGTTTGTTTGCATTTAGAGTTTTCTTTGAATTAATTAGGTATTTTTGCTTTTAGATTTCGTAGAGACTTTTGGTTTTGAAATATTTGTGTTACATATATATTGATTATGTATGAGAAGTTGAATTTGTAACATGTTGTTTTTAATTTTTTCATTTGTGTTGTTTAATGACTTGTGATAACATTCAAAGAAATAATTTTTTTGAGCAAAAAATTAGTTTCGGCAAAAATATCAATTTTTTAATTTTTTAATGATAATTTTTTAAAAAATCGTCATTAAAAATTACACATTAGATGACGATTTTTAAAAAAAACATTATTAAAAACTGACATTAGAAGATGATTTTTTTTTTTAAATCGTCGTCCAATGTGCATTTTTAAATTTTTGTGATGTCTCACGCGCGTATTAGACGACGGCTAAAAACCGGTGTCGTATCTCTTAAACATTTAATGATTCTTGATACGATGTCAGTTTTTAAATCATCATTGTATCTTTTGACGATAATTTTTAACCGTCGTCTTATCTTTTATTTGTTTTAGTATGTTTTTTTTTTTAACATTGTTACACTTATTTTGTAAGCACCAACTAATTCAAATCGTATGAGTAAGTTTTTTTTTCCTTCTTCTTGAAGGAGTATGAGATATATATTATTATTAAAAAAAGAGAGGAACTTTTATGATATAACCTTTGT
>NW_010357602.1:0-570 GCF_000414095.1 Morus notabilis
TTCTAAAATTCCCATTTTGCCCTTTGTGTTTGGTAGAATTACAAGGACGTCGCGGGGACTAATGGACCTATAATCTGGAGCTCCAATAAAATTAATAATTAATTAATTAATTCTATTAATTCCAATAGTTACTCCACTATAAACTTGGAATTGAACTCTCGAAATTACAGACATTAATTACTTCTAAACTGCGAAGTATCCATTTGATATAGTCATTACATATAGATCAATCCTCCATAAATAATTCATAATTAGAGTCAGGTAGAATCCGTTAACCTCTCTAATTATATCTGCATCCTTGAGTACCATTGATTCTCTAATGGATAGTGATTCATAAAACACATTCATGAACCAGAGCGCTCTTACTAATCCAAGTACCGAATCAACACTCAAGAGAATTATTTTTCTACTTCTTTTTCAAGAAGGAATAGATTCTATCTCGTATAATAACATTCCCAGCTACCTATTTCATTATGTCTCCAAAATACAAGGAATAAGATTCAGGGTTTCGGAATCCGTATTGAGTAAATCAAAAGACATAAATCCATAAATAGGAGTTTGTTAAGAACT
>NW_010357603.1:0-862 GCF_000414095.1 Morus notabilis
GAATTATGGTTCGTGATTCGTTACAGTATTTTCTCTCACAAAAAATACATGTAAATCAAAAATAATTCTGAATTATGAGTCTGAATTCATAAACCAAACGTCTCCTAAATAATTAGAAACCTGAAAACCCCATTCTGAGTTTCGGGAGTACAGCTTTGAATTTAGTAGTGATAGGTTTGCCAGTTTTCTTGTAAAGATGGGTAGTTTATAAGACATGTATGTAAGGTAGAACAAGTCATCAGTTGTAAAATGTGATTGTGGTGGAGGGTGACTGGATAGTAAAAGAGGTTAAGCAGTGATGCTTAGCAATAATGGACTAGACGGTATTGTCGAACTATTATAAATTTAATTTGCACACTTATTTTTGTACTCTCCTTATTTCTATGCCCAGAATGTTAATAGGGATCTCTCTAGTCTCCCAAATTTCGATTTCAAGAGTTAGCTGACTCTCTGAGTAATTGCCCTCATCTTTTTCTCAATGAATTGGGGTAGATAGTTTTTGACAAGGCATATCTAGGGTTAATTTGCATATATTGGAGGTTCCAAACTTGATCCATTGGGAACAATTAACTTCTAGGTTTTGCGCTCTTTTCCTCTACTTTTAGGATGGGTGTTAGTCCTTTCTTATTTCTTTTGAATTTCGTTACCCTTTTACATTATTATTTCTGGTATAATTTGTTGTATTTATTTTATTTCTTTAATTATATTTTGAGAGTGAGAGGCTATACGTGGGATTATAATTTTTATGGGTGTCTTGGAATGTACTAAAATTTACTTAATGCTACTCGTCTAATCTCTTCCATTTAAAAAGCTGCCACCCCACAAGCTACCAGCTCCGCTAGAATGAAAGTTCAAAGTAGTT
>NW_010357604.1:0-694 GCF_000414095.1 Morus notabilis
TAATTTGATAATCGATTATACTATATTCATATACATTGAAATTATTATACAGGCCAAAACAGGGACCCAACAGCCGATGTCTGCCATAGATAATTGAGGGGACATGCATCATCATGGAGATACTTGGGTTAATCCCCAAGCTGAGTAGAGTTTTGTAAGTAAACTCGTAATACTTAATTATATTTTCTTATTAAAATTAGATTATGCACTGAAATGTTTTTTCTTATAATATTTGTAGCATCAGATGGAGGAAAAAGGAAATCGCAGATCCAGACGCAGTCTAATACTTCTGGATCATCTGCAACACTTGTGGTTAATGAGGAGGGTATTATAGAGAGGGTTCTCAGAACCCGTAGAGGACACAAGACTGGAGTGGGTCGTATACTCCCACAAAGAGTTTATTGAGGGGATGCTTCATCATCTGACTCACGATCAGCAACATCTTTTGCGACACGTATGGACCCACACGTAGAAAAATACTTGCAACGGAGTTACTAGTAAAACCTCCAAATGTACAAGAGCTTCAGAATAACACATGATTTGATGGTTCAAATGTACCTCAACATTCAGTTCCCATCGGTTACTCGTCCCGAGCCGTATGCCCCTCTAGGTCCTCTGCCTCTGAATCCTTCTGATGATAACGATGATGATGGCAGTGATGCTGCTAACTTAGGAGAGTAGATCTTTATTAGTG
>NW_010357605.1:0-465 GCF_000414095.1 Morus notabilis
TATCTCACGTTCCGAGATGGAGAATTGTCATGAAACAAGATCGTTGATCCATCGATACGATCGCACCAAAAACCACTCGTGTATTCAAGACTATGACTCTAAGTGTTTTGGGATGAGAGAGTGGGCTCTTTTCAAAAAAACTAAGGAAACAATTTTTCCTTCTATTTTGTCTCAAAATTTCGGCCACCCTTAGGAGAGAAAAGTGTGAGATTTTTTCTTCTCTTAAAAAACTCATAGCTAGGGTTTTCAATAAAATCCTTTTATAGGAGGAAATTCAAAAACTCAAACCCTAGATGGGATTTTCGAATTTCCCCTTCTCTCTTGGATCAAAATCCGAAATTCCCATATGGCTAGGGATTTCTGAATTTTACTTCTCTCTTTTGGAGCAAAATTTGCAAGGGATTTCCGAATTTTCCAAAAATCAACTTTCTCTCTCCTTTAGTTGCCAAATAAAATCATGTTTAA
>NW_010357606.1:0-546 GCF_000414095.1 Morus notabilis
TCTTAAAAAAGTATTAAAAATAAAATTTTAATCTATTACGAAAAAAAAAATGAGGAGACTTTTGTTTTTATTTTAATGGTGTGTTTGATTCACTAGTTCAGTCTATTTAGGCTCAGTTTAAGCAGCTCCAACGTTCAAATAAGTGTTTGTTAAAGGCATTTATTTAAATTGAAAGCCTAATTTTGTTCGAGTTGAACAGCTCAAAAGAGAGTTTAACCTCTCGTAAGAGTGTACGAGTCTGTACTTTTCTGTCATTTTACGTTTCAAACCAGTCCTCTACAGTGAATCAACATCCACAGCTCTGATTTTGTCCATTCAAGGATTCACCTCAACAACTCCATCGTCCCTCCTGACAAAGCCCTCGTTGTCTATGCCCAATCCCCGGCTCCTCGTTCGTCTTATCCGGCGTCGTTACTCTTGCCCGTCCCTCCGCTGTCTCTCCCTCCCCTGGCCCGATCCTCTCACCGCTGTCTCCTGCGAGCAGCTTTAGATCACTGCCGCAGATTCCATGCCACTGTCAATGAAGATCGGGATTTTGGTGGACGA
>NW_010357607.1:0-544 GCF_000414095.1 Morus notabilis
AGGATATCTGGGATGCAGCCCATGACACTTTCTCCAGCAGTGAAAACACCGCTGAACTCTTCCATATCGAGAGTATCTTGCGCGATCTCAGACAAGGCGAGTTTTCAGTTACTGCCTACTTCACAAGTCTCACCCGTTATTGGCAACAACTAGATCTTTTTGAATCAATTGAGTGGAAGTGCCCTGATGACAGTGCTCGCTTCAGGAAAATCGTGGAAACCAAGCGTGTTTTTAAATTTCTTATGGGCCTCAATAAATCTCTCGATGAAGTTCGTGGCCGGATCTTAGGTACCAAGCCTTTACCAAGTATCCGAGAGGTTTTCTATGAGGTCCGCAGAGAAGAAAGTCGGAAAAGAGTTATGATGGGGCAACCAGGGGTGCCCGTGACTGTAGAGGGGTCAGCATTAGTAACCCACAAGGACAGTTCCACAACCCAAGATTCTTCTGCACATGCAGTACGTGGACCTTTTCAGAATCGCAGTGATAATAGGCCATGCAAAGGAAGACCCTGGTGCGATCACTGTCGCAAACCAGGCCATGTCAA
>NW_010357608.1:0-572 GCF_000414095.1 Morus notabilis
TACTTATCGAACATAAACTATATGTAGTATGATTAGAAAAAAACAAAAAACAAAAAAAAACAAAAAAAACAAGTATATGTAGCTGTTCTTTTGAAGTATGACTTGAGTGTAATTTTTGAGTTGAATTTGAGTTATAACTTGAGTTGAAGTTGTAACTTGAATAAAGTTGAGTAAAATTGAATAAAGTTGAAACTTAAAAGCACGTGAACTTGAATAAAGTTATAACTTGAGTTTCAATTTTTTCTGAGTTTTGTTGTAAAAGAACAACCCCGTAGTATTTTAACAATTATTCGTTATAACCAAGGAACTTAAGCGACAGGTTTTTCGATGCTATTAGCAGCAAAATAACATTTCGTCCTTATTGGGTGTCAGTTTTTTAATACAAGAATAAGTGGTTTACAATTGATGCGTTTTCTTATTAGCCAACAAAAATAAATAAATAAATAAAGCCTTTTCATTATGTTGTTAAATTTGAAGCACCCACGTTATATTTTTTTATGCAGTTAATTGCGACAGAGCGTTTATTTTAATATGAACGATATGTCGTTTATTATACAAACAATGTGCACGTG
>NW_010357609.1:0-1663 GCF_000414095.1 Morus notabilis
TGGGAGAATGAGGCACTTAGTGATGAAAATCAGTCCATCATTTTGTTAAGTGCTCTGCCTGAATCTTTCAAGGAAGTCAAATATGCCATCAAATATGGTGGAACATCAATTACACTTGAGGAAGTCATCTCAGCACTAAAATCAAGGGATCTTAAGATTAAGTCAGAAAGACAAGATTCCTCATCTGGGGAGAATCACTTTGCTCAAGGAAGAAGTCAAGAAAGGGGTAACAATCAGAGGGGTCGCGGCAATAGCAAGCCAAGGGGCAGGTCAAAGTCCAAAGGGCCAAACAATGATAAAAAGTGTGTTTTTTTTTTTTTTTGTAAAAAGCCAGGACACATCAAGAAAGACTGTTATGCTTATAAGAGAAAACAAAAGAGCACTACAGAACAAGGTAATGACCATCAAGAATCTGCCAACTTCAGTGATGGTTATGATAGGGGTGAAGTATTGTTGGTGTCAAATGGTATAAAAGAGCATGAATGGATTCTTGACTCAGGTTGTACTTACCATATGACCTACAACAAGGACTGGTTAATAAATTTCACGAAAGTAAATGGAGAAAAATTGATCATGGGCAGCAATCATGTATGTCAAGTTGAGGGAATTGGTACTATGTCCATAAAGATGTTTGATGGGATAGTTAGACATTTGAAGGAGGTAAGATATGTACCAAACCTGACCAGAAACCTGATTTCTCTTAGCATCCTGGATGATTTAGGGTACACCAATAAGATTGAAAAAGGCTCAATGAAGATCAGCAAGGGATCACTAGTAGCAATCAAATGTGTTAAGAGGGATGGCCTCTATCACCTTTAAGTGACACACTTATAGAGAAGTGACAATTGTAATTGCTCCTGAAGACAAAAATGTCATGTTATGGCATAATCGACTAGGACACATAAGTGAAAGAGGTGTAAAAATTATGAGTGATCAAAAGCTGTTGGGTAAGGATAAGGTTAGCAAGGTGGACTTCTGTGAATCTCACATTTTTAGGAAACAACACAGGTTGGAGTTCAAAAAGGGAACATATGACTCAAAGGCAATACTAGTATATGTGCACTCTGACTTGTGGGGGCTAGAAATTGTACTAACACATGGAGCTCACTTCTATTTTCTCTCAATAGTTGATATTTTTCTAGGAAAGTCTGGTTATACCTATTAAAGAATAAAAATGATGCACTTGCTAAGTTCAACCAGTGGAAAACTTTGCAAGAAAACTTAATTGACAAAAGGGTGCAAACTCTAAGAACAGATAACAGACTAGAATTTTGCAATAAATTGTTTGATGACTACTGTGCAGAGTAGGTATCCAAAGGCATAAAACAGTGAGAAACCCCCTACAACAAAATGGGATTGCAGGGAGAATGAATAAGACTATCCTTGTTAAATCTAGATGCATGCTATTCCACTCAAGTTACCAAAAAGCTTCTGGGGAAAAGCTGTAATGACTGCTGCATACTTAGTAAATAGGTGTCCATCTAGTGCTATTAATTTTAAGACGCCTGAGGAGATTTGGAAGAACAAACCACTTGACTTGTCTCACCTTAGGTCCTTTAGATGTGCAGCATATGAACATCAAAGGGAAGGAAAACTATACCCTAGATCTATTAAGTGTGTATTCCTAGGTTATCCTGAGGGAACTAAGGGGTATAGATTATAG
>NW_010357610.1:0-940 GCF_000414095.1 Morus notabilis
AATTCTGTCGTTATATATAGTTTTGAATGGAACTATATCCATTTTTTTTTGCTACATATTTACAAATTAACATTAATTATTAATAAGTATTGTACTTGAATATTTATAATACACATCCTAATCTTTTATTATGATTCCAACTCTGAATTAAGACCACCAGAGCAATCTAGAAAAAGAACAATAACCAGATAATATCACTATTTCTAAATACTAAATTAACACTTTATATAACTAAAATTATTTATATCTTCTAAAAAATCAGCAATAATCTTTTTTTTAAATTTTTTTTATTTTGCAAGCTCTGAAGAAGCATAGAAAAAAGGACAACAAACAATATAGAATCCTACAAAAAAGCTTTTGTTAAACATATAATATACATATATCTACATATATGTGTGTGTATACACTAATTTCCTCTCAACATTTTACATATATATGTGTATAAAAACTAATACTACACCAAACAAACTTTCGACTTCCAATACAATATATAAATCTTCCCCGCAGTAAGGTGCGGGCCCAAACCAGTTATAAATAAGAAAATAGTAGAAAATAGGTCAATAAAAGCTTAACAAAATATATAGGTCAATTTTTAGTTATAGAAATTAATATGTCATAATTTGTCAAGTTATGGTTCATAACTAAATAAGTTATAGATAAATTTGTCAAGTTATGATTCATAACTAGATAAATTATAAACAAAAATCGTGAATAACTTGTCAAATTATGGTTCATAATCAGACAAATTATGGACGAAAACAATAATTTAACATATTTATTAACTTCGATAAACTATTAGCTTATTAATTTTAATTCATCTTAAATTTTAGTCTAATTCTCTCTTTTTTCTATATAAATATATTATAGGAGAGTTGGGGTTTACTGTTCATGCTGACCCAGTTCACTGTTTCTTTTACAGTGAAGTGATGCTTTTGCCCTT
>NW_010357611.1:0-897 GCF_000414095.1 Morus notabilis
CAGAAACAGTCACATTTAACTTTTTTACTACAGTAAAAAGCTCTCACATCTCAACTTAAATTAAAAATTTGAATCAGCGAACTAAACGGGTTTATATAGACAATGTTAAACTGTGAGTTAAGAATGACCCGTTAACTTGGTTTAACCCATTAAAATCCATATTCCATACTTAACTATAAAAAAATAAAAAATAATAAAAAAAAGAACGACTCGTTAATTGATTCAGGTATGGTAAGTACACTACCCTTATTCACCGGTTGGAAATGATAGGGTTATATGTAATGTGTATGCTAATTAAAGCACGGTAGAACGATAGAGGATTTTTCAAATATGAATTCAGTTTTTAATTATGTACATTAAGAGATTGTTTAGTTGAGAGATTCGTACTCCGATTTGAATCATAGTTCATGATTCGCTACAGTATTTTTTTTCATAAAAATACACGTAAATAAAAAATGGTTCTAATCCATGAACCAAACGTCTCATAAGTTTGAAAAAGTTGTAATACGAGACTTTTCTTTTTGTTGGTTGAAAAGCATTCCATTAACAAGAAAGGAAGAACGAAAGAAAATAAATCAAAGGGAGTACTAACAATTTTACCTAACAAATAAGTGGGGGACGAAAGACCATATTGATTAAGACTCCGTTCATTTCACCGATTCGAATTTAAAATTTGAGTTTTATTACAGTAAAAAGCTCTTAGAAACAATCACATTTAACTTTTTTACTCTAGTAAAAAATTCTCATATAAAATCACATCTCAATCTAAATTAAAAATTTAAATCAGCGAACTAAACAAACTCTAAACTTATAAGTAAGGATATTGTCAGTCTTTCTCTTCCGGTCAAAAGAGAAGGATTAAAGATATACTCGAGATTCGCTTGATCCTTGATGAAC
>NW_010357612.1:0-540 GCF_000414095.1 Morus notabilis
ATGAACAGTTTATATTACAAATTCTTACTGTCATGTCAAACATATTCTTTTATTACCTGTCTTTCCCAATATATATGTGTGAAAGATTTTCTTTTTCTTTTCTTTTTTTTTTTAAGAAAAACTTATACCTCGTTAAGAAAAAGAAAACAAAACTAAAGTTGTTTTCGTCAACGCAAATATTATGCTGAGGCTCTAAGAAACGTTGCGAGTGTAACAAATAAAAGCCTTTGACAAAGTTCTCTTGTAATATAATGAAAAAAAGTCGGATTGAAAAACTAAAAAGAAACTTATGTAAATAGGCAAGAAAAAAGTGACCTACCATAAAGAATGGTAAATATATGGGGGCGTTTGGTATGCAGGAATCAATAGCAATCATATTCCCGGAAAAGTGATGGAGGGTAATATGATTCTTAGGAATAATACATTATTGTGTTTGGTTCCATACATGAATCTTTCTCAAATTCCTAGGAATATTACATTACGGTATTTGATTGTGCATGGGAATGTTGTGAATTAAAAAATATATTTTTTTAAATGAAT
>NW_010357613.1:0-267 GCF_000414095.1 Morus notabilis
AGGCTCTATTGGTGTTAGTTCTTGTTGTGGTTCATCTATTATCGGTTCAAGAATAGAATGTGGACATGTTACCTGAACATTTTCACCAGTCAGTTCCTCAAGTACAAGCCTGCTTCTAGGCTTCATATTCTTCACAAAATCCTCTTCCAGAAAATGAGCATTCGTGCTAACGAATGTTTTCTGATCGGTAGGACTATAGAAGATGTAGCCTTTTGTCCCTTTAGGACATCCTACAAACAGGCATAATTCTGAACGACTGGCTAGCTT
>NW_010357613.1:307-626 GCF_000414095.1 Morus notabilis
ATTCTGGTGTGGCCAAGAGATGACTTCTTGCCACTCCATCTTTCATATGGAGTTCCAGGCACTGCTTTAGATGGAACTTGGTTCAGAATATATGCTGATGTTTCCAAAGCATATCCCCAAAAGGAATCTAGAAGGGATGAGTAACTCATCATTGATCTAACCATATCTAATAGAGTTCGGTTCCTTCTTTCTAACACGCCATTCTGCTGTGGAGCACATGGCGCAGTCAGTTGAGAAAATATGCCTTCTTCCTTAAGAAAGTCTTTAAAATCTCCTAGCAAGTATTCACCACCACGATCAGATCGTAGTGTTTTGATCT
>NW_010357614.1:0-859 GCF_000414095.1 Morus notabilis
TTGAAGTTAGAACTTGAATAAAGTTGAGTAAAATTAAATAAAGTTAAAATTTAAAAGAATATGAACTTAAATAAAATTGAAACTTGAGTTGTCTTTTTTTTAAGTTTTATGGACAAAAGAACATGCAAGTCTCTCATATGTTATGCTTGATAGCCCAAGACAGAAAATAAAGTTCATTTTTTCCACTCTATTAAGTGAAGACTTTGGATGGAAAACTTTTTGTACTTACTTCAATAGTTAAATTAATTTTAATTTTTAATAACGGACAATATAAGCAAATAGTTTAACACAATTTTTTGAATATTTTACACATTTGTCTCTTAAACTTGTGTGGATTTAGTAATTTGTCCTGTGAGCTTTTAATTTTGACAAATTATCTTTCTAATTTGTAAAATTATTACAATATACTCCTTTTTAACATGATTATGTTAATAAGTGTCAAAAAGCACATTTTAACATCTGAATTCAAATGTAACATAAATTTTTTAATTCCTTAACTTTTAATCCATTAAATGTAATAAAAAATGTGAACAAATTTAATAAAGTGGGATACATTACAATAATTTTATAAATTCAGATCGATTATTAAAATTAAAAATTTAAAAGATGATTTACTAAAATACGGGGACAATTGTGATAAAAAACCATGTTTTTCTTAATCACCCATCCGATGCTGAATTAATGGTTTAATCCTTGTATTTTGTTCTAATCTATTGTCAAATCAACTTTTCCTTTCACTTACTTGATGGAAGGGACATTTCTGTTAACATTTTAAAGTTCGAGGGATTGCACACGATACCTTTTAAAGTTCGGGTGCAAGATGAAAAAGCCCAGGAAGTTTTTTTTTTTTTTTTTTTTT
>NW_010357615.1:0-749 GCF_000414095.1 Morus notabilis
TAAATTTAAATAGATAATAAAAATTTATATTTATATTTAAGTACATATTGAATATTATAAAAATGTGAGACGAGCGAATGAAAAATTTAAATATGGTTTGAAATGTTCAAATTTGGGATGGAGGCTAGTGGGCAACTTGGGATTCTCCGATTTCAACTGGATTTTAAAATCCAAATGATCTCCCTATGTTAATTTGCTCCTAGTTTAAGTTGCATTCATGGTTCAAACCATGTACCAAATGAACACTAAAATCAAGAGTCTATAGATATATAGAGATAAGTAAGGTACGTTTGGAAACTAAATGAAATAAGTAGCTTATAAAAAAGTTAGAAATTGTTTTAGAATTGACCCTTGAAAATTAATGTGAAACTAATATCACCCTCTATGTTCAGTATTACCCTTTTTGTCTTTTAAATTTGTTTAAAATTCGTATAACAAACTGTAATTTTTATAGCAAAAAAAGAATAGAGAGAGAGAGAGTTCTCTAAATAAGATAAGATTTTAAACTATGTCATGGATTCAAAATCATAACTCAAAATTATTATTGTTTTACGTATATTTTTTGTGAAAAAAATATTGTAGCGAATCACGAACTATAATTCGAATCATGACACAAATCTCCCTTCTAAATACCTTGTAAATCTTCATTCACTATGAAACAAAGTATACGTTCGTTTCGCTGATTCGAGTTTAGAATTTAAGTTGAGATGTGATTTTATGTAAGAGTTTTTTACTGTAGCAAAAAAGTT
>NW_010357616.1:0-1464 GCF_000414095.1 Morus notabilis
GTAAGACTTGGTCGCCCACCTTGAAACTGAGGTCCCTGCGATGTCGATCCGCGAACTTCTTCATGCGGTGCTGAGCCACCTCAAGATGCGATTTCAACAGGTCTAGCATGGCATTGCGCAAGGCCAGCTGTTCCTCCACTACAGCCACCGTCCCCGGCGAGTCGGTGAAGCGATACAAGGCCGGCGGGTCACGGCCATAAACAATGCAAAAGGGTGTGAACTTCGTTGAGGCATTGAAGGTAGTGTTGAACCAATATTCAGCCCATGGTAGAAACGCTGCCCACTGTCTAGGTTTGTCACCCGCAAAGCAGCGCAAATAAGTTTCCAAACACCTGTTTACGACCTCCGTTTGTCCATCCGATTCCGGGTGGTATGCGGAACTAGTATGCAGCTTCGTACCCTGTAATTTGAAGAGTTCGCGCCAAAACCCACTCATGAACACAGCGTCACGATCGCTCACAATCGATCGTGGAATCCCATGGAGCTTGACGATGTTTGTGACCACCAGGGCAGCCACCTGCTTGGCAGAAAACGGGTGAGATAAGGGGCAAAAGTGTGCATACTTGGATAAGCGGTCCACCACCACTAATATAGTGTCAAAGCCCCCGGATTTTGGTAGGCCCCCCACAAAGTCCATAGATATATCATCCCAGACTTGAGTGGGGATTGGGAGAGGCTGCAAGAGGCCGGTAGGTGATAATGCCACCGATTTGTTTCTCTGGCATACCCCACAGTGAGCGACATAATCCTGAATGTGCCGTTTCATTCCCTTCCAAAAAACCACCGCAGACAACCTCTTGTAGGTGCGCACAAACCCCGAATGACCACCGATTACCGAATCATGAAACTCATGGGTCAAGCGAGCTATCCAAGGGGTGTTTTCAACTAACACTAACCTGTCCTTGTAGAATAGCAGGTTGTTGTTCAACGAATACCCCTCCAACCCGACGCCTCGTTCGAGTTGAGCAATGATAGAAGCCCATGCCGGTGTTGAACGCTGTTCTTGTTGGATGGCAGCAAAATCCCACGTGTGGGGAATAGTGAGAGCAACGAGGGAAGGCTCATTCCAGTCGCCCCTCCGCGACAAAGCATTAGCCACCCAGTTGGACGCCCCCACCTTGTACTGTACCTCGAAATCATAGCCTAACAACTTGTACACCCAACGCAATTGCTCGGGAGGAAGTTGTCGTTGACTCATTAAATACCGTAAGCTCTGTTGGTCGGTCCTAACCACAAAGTGGCGGCCCAAGAGGAAGTACCTCCACTTTTGGACTGCCAGTACCACCGCCATTAATTCCCTTTCGTAAACGGACTTCAAACGGGAGGATGGGGCAAGTGCCTTACTGAAGAAGGCGATGGGCCTGTCCTCCTGCAACAGGACCGCCCCCAAGCCCCCACCCGAAGCATCTGTTTCTATAACAAAAGGCTTCAAAAAGTCGGGCATGGCCAAAACCGGTAGTTGAG
>NW_010357617.1:0-601 GCF_000414095.1 Morus notabilis
GTGTTTGTTATCATCAAAACATGAGAATATTCAACCTTGGGCCAACAATTATCTTCTTTCCATTATTGTTTAAGTTCAAAAATTATTTACATCTATATTCCTTTTTTTCCTTCAATATTCAATTTTCCTTCTTTTACTTCCTCTCTTTCTTTTTCTTTACTTACTATATTTTTTCATAATTTAAATTTTTTTTGAAACCCTTATATTTCCTCGCATTTTTATCAGATTTGGTACTTTTCTTAAGACTTTTATCATTTTTTATTTTATTTTTCCTTTCCTTTCCCTCTACTTCCTCCGTTTTCTTTTTCTATTTTCTTCCCCTTTCTTTTTTTCTGTTCCTGCTTAAATACATTTAAATTTTCTCACCTTGTAGTCCCTGGACAATTCAATTTTATGCTTTACTCCGGTTGGTTAGTTTTCCTGGCACATGAATTATAATCCGTCTAATGAATATAATGCTTTCTTAATGTTCATCTTTTTATGCAATTGCCCATTGTAGGCAGCCATAAGAGGACAATGAATATATAAGTTCCAATATTCATCAGACGTTGTCGAAAATATCAAAAACCTGAGCCATAATTTTGAAATAAAAATATTGTTA
>NW_010357618.1:0-518 GCF_000414095.1 Morus notabilis
TAGAATAGTTCAGAAGGAAATTAAACTATTATGAGGGCACATGACCGAAGACTGTTTAGTTTAGTGGTATAGAAGAGTTTGGAAGGATGGAATTTAAGGGAAGTTACGGTTCGATCTCGTGTTATATTATTGAAAAAAAAAAAAAAAGCGATTATGAGGTAGTTAGACCATCTCTATTGCATATGCTATTGTTAATGACATATTTGGTATTAGAAAGTGTTAACATGTTATTTTTATTTATGTTTAAATGCATTATACTATTTTAAATGTTAAAGTATACTTTTATCATAATCGTTAATTTTGAAAGTTGTAAAAGTAAATTTCACTTTAAAATAAGAGAAAATTACAAAAATAACTATTGTTTTTAATAATCCTATTATTTAAGCCATTAAAAAAATACTCTAGTAGAATATGAAAAATAACATGCCAATATAAAAGATATCTTACTAAAATATCAAGGCATAAATGATAAATCTAAAATTGATGGCACAAGTAAGATAGTGTTAACGTTTTTATCC
>NW_010357619.1:0-792 GCF_000414095.1 Morus notabilis
AATTAATAGGCCAATAGTTTATATAAGTTAATAAATATGCCAAATTACTATTTTCGTCCGTAATTTGTCTGGTTTTGAACCATAATTTGACAAGTTATTATCCATAACTTGTCTGGTTATGAACTATAACTTGACAAGTTTATCCATAACTTATCTAGTTATGAACCATAACTTGACAAGTTATGACCTATTAATTTCTATAACTAAAAATTGACCTATATACTTTCTTAAACTTTTTATATTAGCCTATTTTCTACTATTTTCTCTTTTTTTCTGACAAGACGGTCAACTTGATCCATGGACATCATGGTAACTGTATTAACCTTCAATATTAAGGTCCCTAGTTCAAATCTCTCCAACTTCTTAATTATTGAAAAAAAAAAAGTTGATCTCACAAATTGTCCCTAAATTTAATCTTAATCTCACTTTAGTTTCTGACTTTTCAAACGTAGCATAATTAATTCTTAAGGTTTTAATTTGTTTCAATTTCAGTCCTTTCTTTTGTTAATTTGGTATTAAATATTTGACAGAATCTATAAAAATTATGGATTAAAATTGAAAATATATAAAGGCTTAGTTTGGTATTACTTTTCCCTCCCAAACTGAGCTTCTGCTTGTAGCAGAAGCTGATTTTAGTATTTGATAAATCTCCTCAATATTTTTTTAAGAATTTTTCAAGAATCTACAACCAAATCAGAAAGAGCCTAAAGACAACTTTAGCTTTTAAATTTTACGAGAATCAGCATAGTACAACTAATGAAACTTTTATAATATTCCTAATGAAATTTAAAA
>NW_010357620.1:0-1382 GCF_000414095.1 Morus notabilis
TTTTTATAGAATTCGAAACCGTTACAATAACAGTTTTTATAGGTGAAGTAGAAGACTACCTAAATGGCTCATATTAAAAAGCTAAAGAAGTCACAAAAATGTACATCATCATCTATTTTTCTAAAAATAATATTAGCTCATTATCACTTTTGAAAAAAAAAAAACAAAAAATAATAAGTTAGATACATCCGATAATAAAACATCAAACTCATTGTATCTAATTTTTTTTATAAAAAAAAATATATATGGCGTCCATCGTGTATGCAGGAGAGGGGAAGACTATTTAGTTTTCTTTTAAAAAAAAATGGAATGCACGGTTGAGATTAAAAAATTTTAAGAGCAATAATGAGATTAGTCTAGGGATTTTATTATTTTATTTAATATTTAAAACATATAAAAGTTTAGGGGGGTTGTCAAATGAGGTTAAATGCAATAATTTTACAAATTAAAAGTGATTGATTGCTAAAATTAAAAATTCAGGGAGCAATTTGTTAAACCATGATAAGTTCATGTGATAAATGTGTTAAAAACCGAAATAATAATAATAATAATCACATTCACACACATTTAAAACGACGCCGTATAGTTATGTCTAAATCGTGGAAATCACACACATTTAAAACGACGCCGTATAGTTGCGTCTAATCGTGGAAACGACATTTCTAGTGTTGTGGCATTGTGGCCGGTGTATAACCGCGGCACGAGACTCCATCGATTTTGTTCGCAGTTCGCATTCTGGGAATCTGAGGAAAGGAGATCTGATCGCACGGCTCTTTTGCTCTTCTGACGACCTGAGGTACGCAATATGCTTCTTCTCCTAGCTCTCGTTTTCTCTGTTTGGTTGCTCAGATAAAGGAGGAAAATACTGAATATTTTCCCTAAAAACGTCATAAAAAGCAAAGACGTTATTAGACTTGTGCTGTTTCTAATTTCTCTCGTTCTTGCTAGTTTGATTTATTGAAAATCTTCTCAGTAATCAAAAATGCTGTTTTTAGGGTTTCAATTCGTTAGTTGATTTTGCCCAATGAGGCGGATCAGTGCCGACGAGTGAATTTGACGGTCAATTGTATGGTCTGACTGATTTCTAATGCATATAAATGTCCAAATTCTGATGCCAGGAGGCTGGAGTTTATTTTCCCAGTGTCAAATTAGTGAACACAATTGAAATTGGTTCCAATCTTCGCTGCTTGTAGCAGTAAATTTGATTTTTTTTTAAGCCCCTTGAAGCTAACAATTTCACGGGTTTGACTTGTCATTGATTTACTAGTTTGTAACGAAATCCAATAGAAAGACTTGTGTTTTCAACAGGAGAATGAAGTTTATTTTGCCATCTGTGCTTTTAAAATAATTTGTGGATTTGAAAACTTGATATGCTCAGGCAT
>NW_010357621.1:0-811 GCF_000414095.1 Morus notabilis
TATAGTTATTTTCTTTTGTTTTGATTAAAAATTTCAAAAAACAAAAAAAAAAAATTAAAAAAAAATTAAAAATAAATTAAAAATAAAAAAAGGCTGCTTAGGGAATGCATCGATATAGAGACGAGCTAGGGAGATTTGTACAACGTCCAGACCTAGAAACCCCTAGTGAAATTCTATCTGACTCGTCTTCTACACCTCTGTCTTCACACTCGTCGTTGGAATTCGCATTTCAAAATCTATTCGCAATGGCACAACACGAGGAAGTTCAGCAGAGGACGTTGCAAGATTACCTACACCCAACGCGAACGGCCACCCCATCTTGCATCATGTTCCGACTGAATGCACCGCTTACGGATTTCAAGCCAGGCATGATTGCACTTCTCCCAACTTTTCACGGGTTAGAGAACGAAAACCCATATGTACACATCCGGGAGTTTGAAGAGGTGGTGGCCACCTTTCACAGCCGTGCCGAGGCCGCAAACACCGTCAGATTGAAGTTTTTCCCTTTCTCTCTGGAAGACAAGGCCAAAAGCTGGTTGTATTCTCTTAGGCCCAAGTTTATTGGTACGTGGGAAGAAATGACGACGACATTCTTCAACAAGTATTTCCCACACCATAAGACCAACAATTTGAAACGATAGATCTCCAATTTCGCTCAGAAGGAAAATGAAACTCTCTATCAAGCTTTAGAGCGTTTTAAAGATCTGTTAAATCTGTGTCTCCACCATGGATATGAAAGTTGGCGCCTCGTAAGCTATTTCAACGATAGACTCACAATCCGAGAGCGCCAATTTGTCGAGATGATGTGCAA
>NW_010357622.1:0-868 GCF_000414095.1 Morus notabilis
TAAACAAGGAATAAGATGACGATACTTTACTATTATATTGTTGATTGCTCGGCAATCAACGCACATTCTCCATGTCCCATCCTTCTTAGGCACTAGCAAAGTTAGAACTGCGCAAGGACTCATGCTCTCACGCACATACCCCTTCTCCAATAACTTACCTACTTGCCTTTGAAGTTCCTTCATCTCCTCAGGATTACTCTTATAGACATGCCGGTTTGGAATTGATGCACCGGGTATGAAGTCAATTTGATGTTCAATTCCCCGAATTAGAGGTAAACCAGAAGGCATCTCTTTGGGAATTACATCCTCAAACTCCTGCAAGAGAGAAACAACGTTGCTCGGTAAAGAATCGGAAATATCGTTAGTATTCAAAAGGGCCTCCTTGTACATGAGCACTATAAGGGGCTGTTGTGAAAGTAAAGCTCTCTTAATCTCACTTTTTCTAGCCATTCATTTCTCCCACTCAAGATACACTTCAGGATCACTCTTCCCTTAGAAGGATGGAATCTTCACCTTAATGCTCCCCAAATTATCATCCCGCCTGGGTCTACCCATCCTAGCTTCTATATTCCCTCTTCCAAACTTGTCCAGTTCATCAGTGGATCCTCAAACTCACCCCATCGATTCCCAGGTGGTACACGCCTAGGTGGCTGCCTAATGGGATTATTTTATTGCACTCATTCTTCCAACCTATCCATCCTCTTAAGAAGTTGTTCTAATTCCACCCTCATCATCTGTCTCATCTCCCCCAACAATGCCTACATTTGTAGATTCGGATTGGCTTCTTGTTGAACCTCTTCGGTTTGATGTTCACCTTCGTTCTGAGACATACTTAGAATATGCAAAATAAAGTTAGAAACCTCACAAA
>NW_010357623.1:0-748 GCF_000414095.1 Morus notabilis
TTTCATTAATAAAAAAAGTAGTTTTTTCGGATAATTAGAAAATAAAACACAGTTTCCTATTATATAGCACTAAAGAAAATATCCATTTTTTTTTGGACAGATCACTTTTTTTAAGGGTTGGACAAATCATTTTTATTTGGAAGAGAATGATGCATATTTCTGAATATCACAGTCGAAAAGAAGTTAAAATATTTTTTTTGGTAACCAAACTTTGGTCTCGTTTATTTCACCGATTCGAGTTTTCAATTTTAGGTTTTTACAGTAAAAAATTCTCAGAAAATGTCACATCTAACTTTTTCTGCTACAATGAAAAGCTCTCAAAAAATGTCACATCTCAACTCGAATCCGTGAAGTGAACGATGCCTTTATGTGCGTGTTTTTGGAACCGGTTTTAGAAATGGTTTTCACGTATTTTAAAAAATAAAAAATAAAAAAAAAGAAACGACGTTTATTTAATAAATGTTTTAAAAATAAAAATAAAAATGAAAATAGTGAGAATGATTTTTATTAAGCTTTTAGAAATACAGTTGAAAGTTGTTTTTATTTTTATGTTTCATTTTTTAGTACTTGTCAATAATATTATAATACATTAATCAATAAACACGATTTTATTTTTTTATTATACTCAAAATAATCTCTTAAAAATCCAACCAAACGTAATTTCAGAATCGGTCCCAGAATGATTATCAAAATAATATAATTTTTACTTTTTATTGAAAATAAAATCATTTTAAAACTAATTCCAAAC
>NW_010357624.1:0-679 GCF_000414095.1 Morus notabilis
TATTCTGCTGCATTAGTGGTAATTTTATTGCAAATTTATTTTCTCATAATAAATAGATGGTCGAAGATTTTGAAACTCAAATTTGTTGTCTAATTTTGATGTCTTAATTAGTGTCTAACTAATCAAATCATGTCACGTCATGTAAAAAAATAGATTGTTTTTTAATTTACTCTTTATGTTTATCATGAGATGTTGTGATATGATTTAATTAGTGAGAGACCAATTAAGACCAAAAATTATACAGCACATTTAGATCCAAGGTTTTGAAACGCGTGATTATCCATAGAATTTTACTAAATCGGTACATAAAAAAGTTAAATTACGCTCCGTTCATTTCACCGATTCGAGTTTAGAATTTGAGTTTTGCTACAGTAAGAAGCTTTCAAAAACAGTCACATATAACTTTTTTACTACAATAAAAAGCTCTTAAATAAAGTCACATTTCAACTCGAATTAAAAATTTGAATCAACGAACTAAACGGACCCTTAAATTGTAATACATTAACATCATGAGAAGCAAAGATTCTAGATTCTTTTTTTTTTTTTTTAAGAAATCCCTTCCAATATGTTTTGTTTATTTTGCCAGCAACTCTGGCACACTCGCCTTCAATTGAATTGACATACTCTGAGCAAACACTGGGGGCTGTTCTTTTGCATTTTTTGAGTTAGGTGATTTGAG
>NW_010357625.1:0-775 GCF_000414095.1 Morus notabilis
GTCATAAAACACTACAAATGGGTCTTGGTTGTGGATGCCCTCAAGCTTGACAAGGTGTGGAAATATGTGGTACGTAAGTTCAACTTGGCTTGATTTCAGAGCATGTGCATGATGGACACCAAGGTACGATGTTAATGCTCGTGGAGGAGTTGGCAGCCACATTGGGTCTTCGTACATATACTCTTGCATGAACGGTGGCACAATAGGTTGAGACTCGAAGACTTATCCTCGCGCTCCCGCTTCAATGGTGAAGTATTGGTTCACTTCGTCGGTTAAAATAGAATCCAAGACATTAGTGGCTGATTTTTCATTTTGTTGTTCTGCCTTGCATTGCTGCAGCATTGCTGTAGCATCCTGTTCCGTAGCAAAAATTTTTAGCTTTAAGTCTCCTACTTCATCTTCGTTGCTCTATTCTTCATGGATCAAAGGGGGCTCTTGTTGTTGTTTAGGCTCATCCATAGGCATGTCAAACTCTTTCCCACTCCTCAAAGTGGTTGCTTCACCATGGTCCTTACCTTCTTGCCTAGAATTCTCCATGTCATTTAGAAATGAACCTTGAGGACGATTGTTTAATACATTAACTAGTTGTCCTACTTGATTCTCCAAACTCCTCAACAAAGTTTCTTGGCTTTGAAGGATGGCATCATTCGTAGCTATGGCATCCCTCAACAAGCTCTCAATGGAACTTGAGTTTTCATGAGGGTAGGTGTCAAAACTTGGCTCCACATTGTTTGTAATTGTCCTCCCAACCATGGTTGGTCATTGAGCAATCCCA
>NW_010357625.1:1114-9484 GCF_000414095.1 Morus notabilis
ATCATCCATGTAAAGTCCAACCTAAATTAATTTTTCCAAATCAATCTAAGTCTAGTTCTACATTTGATTTCCATCGAAAATAGAAATTAAGCAAGTAAATACACATGAATGAACAAGCACAAGAATACCATAAACAATCCAAAAGTAAAAACTAAAACATCACAATCTTAGTTCCACTAGGAGCCTAGCTCACAAAATTAACTAAATAACATCAAGGGTTTCATCATTTATGAATTACAAAAATAAGAGATAAGACAAGGAATGAAAACCCCATTTTAGGAGTTGTCACAAGCTCTTAGATCCTCCATCTTCTTGCTCTTCACAAAATGAATTCTCCCTCAATAATTTATTGAAAATGAAACCTAAATCTAATAAAATAAAAATATTTATTTTGAGATTTTTTTTCTCTCTTGGAAAATTGGCTGAAAAGCCTTATTAAATGCTCTTGCTTTCTCTAAGGTTTTTTTTTCTTTGTTCTCTTGTTCTCCGTGGCTGCTCGTCTGAGGGCTGGAATTATCTGGGTTCAAAAACCCTTCATTTCGTGTGCAGAGGAGAGCTGCTAATTGAGCTCAACTGGAGGAGTGCGTTCAGACACGTGGCGTGCCTCAATTGGAAGGTTCGGATTGAATGGACACGCGTTGCTCTCTGGTTCGCTGAGAGAGGGAGGTTTCACGCGGCTTGGATGGAATCGCCGTACTGGATCACGCGAGCTGCTGAGTAAGGGACAAGCTGGACACGCGGCTTGCTGGGATTGGCCGAAGAATTGACACGATCCTACGGAGACGCACTCCTGTCTGGGGTGATTCCACGTGCCCGATTTGGACCGTTGACACTACAATCCAACGACTGGAGTGGCGAGTTTTGTGCTGGTTTCACTCGCGCAAAGGAATTCCATTTTGAGGCTAATTCAAATTCGAATTTTACTTATTTTCTCTTGCATTTCTATCCCAATTTGAATTTCAATTTGCACTTAAACTCACCTATCACCAAAATTAAATTACATAATGAGGAAAATAATTATTTTGGAAGGAAACTAAATAAAAATAAAATAAAATAAAATAAAAATACCTAAAACAAACTAAAAATAAAATTAATTCCAAATAAAATAAAATGAAATAAAAATAAGGTAAAAGTATTAAAAACTAAATAAATTCTCAAGAACAAGCATATTTTTTAATCCGCAAAAAGGCTAAATATTGCCTCCACTTTGCAAGATCATCTTTATCGTAGTGGTTTCAAACCCGAAGACAAGCAGTTCAATTTACAAAGAATCAAGGTTAAATCATATTCATAAGAACAGCAATATACAACTTGAGAAGTAAAGAGAAAAGTCTACGAGAAGAGCTTCACGACACAGGATACCCTTTCGAAGAAGATCGGGCACATGGTTGTGCTGAACATGATGGCCTCCTTCATCCACTGTGGGGCTATCCGCTCTAATGTTCCTAGCGATAAGACATGGTATAGCAGTTCTACTTCTTTTCCATGTTCCTTCTCTACCCACGTCAGGCTGAAGGAGTAACCTGTTAAAAGCCAGAACCATTAGTGAAGTTCTGTTTCTGCACCAGATCACAGTAAAATGCTTGATGAAGAAAACCTAATTGTCAAGTCATATTCCAATTAGTAACAAAACTTGAAATTCGTATAAATGATAGTTACAAAAACAGAAAATGTTACAAGAAAGCACTTATCAGTACTGAGTATGGTCTAATGGAACCAATGATCAAATACCAAGTAATTTATATAGCAAAGATAAGTAGCAAAAACCCATTTTTTCTGCATATTTTTGTTATACGTGTCAAAGGTGGATAGTAATGAAATGTAAGCAGAGTTGATTTATAAAACAGCAAAGTGCGGAAGCAAAATTCCAGGGAAGGAAAATCAGATATCTTAACAGTTACCACTTGATTGGTGCTCAGCCGATATGCATATTCCTTCATTTTGAGTAACGACGGAGAATTTCAAGCCCACCAAGTACTCAACAACGGCTTGAAACAGACAGTTGGCAGTGTCATTGTCATGTAAACCATCACCTGCAAAATGCACATACAACATATCATGATCCAAAAATCTAGAGACCAAGTAACGGTTGCAGAAACTTCAATTTCAGATACCTACTTGTTCTGTCAATAGCTCTTCTACAGCATTCTGGCTGAAAATTTGCAAATTAAGAATCATTTAATAAGAACTAGTCTAAAGATTACCAAAAATACAAGATTACAAAAATACCTGTTGAATGCTCACATGAGCCGAACTAGTCAAACCTTCCTTGTTCAAGCTCGCTGATGTTATTAGGATAGCGTTGTCTTGACCACTGCCACAAGGTCTGGCCATGCCCGTTTCAGTTTCAGAACACCTCCTGCTTTTACTTGTCATTGTTCCGGATGAGCTATCATATAATTCCTGTGATACAATTTTATCGTCTCTAGGTGTACTCATCTCCCTGTTATTTCTGTCTTTTTGACTGCTAAGAGCATCGTCCTGCTGCAGCTTTTTCAGCCTCTCAACCTCTTCCAAAAGCACTTTATCTGACATAAATGTAAGCCCTCTCAAGTAAAACTAGTAAATATATGATATACATGATTGTCTGAATGCAAAAAACAACAGATATTTCTCCATATGACAATGGTCAATGATAACAATATATACGACAGAATATACAGTGGGAATCTCTTGTGCAACCACTGATGGCCAATGGATAATTCAATGCTCTTATCTATAGCAACGACGCAAATGATTAGCCATTCATGCAACTTTCAGGATAAAGATTAAGGTGTCTTGAGTCTCAAGAGCAAACCTCTAAAATAAACAACGATATGGAAACAGAATTTGATTCATGTGTACGCGGGTTGACAAAATAACAGAAAATGATAACCCTGAGTCTTCTATTTCCCTTTAAAACTATAGAAAACATCAATCACTATTAAGAAAATAAAAACGTAAAACAAAAAGAAGACCGAGGACAAGCTGTCCTTACTCCTTAGCTAAGGAGAACACTTGGGTAAGCTTCTCGGTTCACCATATAAAAGACAAAGGAAAGACACCAAAATCTTTTAAAGGATGAGCAATCAGCCAGAAATGTGTCCTTAAATCCTTCACTAGAAAAGGACCGCGCCTCACCTTTGAATGTGAAACATTAGATGTTTATTTAGATGCATAAATATTTGCCCGAATTCAAATATTCAAACTAAATCCTGAACAAAAACCAGGATTTCTTACTCCTCTGGCTTTCTTCCATCCACAGTTTCTGATACTCAGCACACTGCTCATCCTGAGAAACCCTGCAACCAATGCAGTTATAACAAACGTTTTAAGTTTGACACTTAAAACATAGAAAGAAATTGTTGATCATATTCTGTCTAGACAAAAGCAAAAAAGAATTAGGATCACATGCCTAGTCAAGGCAACTTCGCTTCTCAATTCATTAACTTGAGAATGCAATTTCTTGTTTTCATCCTTCAAGTGTTGAATTAACTCCTCTGCCACTGCGAAATTAAGAATAAACGAGAAAATTGCTTTTTATTAGAAAGAAGAAATAAAATAAAATAAAATAAAAATTGAGGCTTGCTGGTGTTTGTATAAAAACAGTAAAGCAAATTCAGCCATGATTCTAAATCTATTACTAACCACAAATATGCTTACTTTGAATCATTTATGCCCATCTATGTATCAATATAAAAAGCACATAATGCATTTTTTATTGGCCTATATGTTTTTCACAATTTTATGAACTTTCTTGCAAGCTCACTACTGAAGAACTACAAGAAACAAGGTCATCCAAGATACAACCTTGAGACAACAAGGGGATCAAATCAATTTAATCTAGCTAATTTTGCAGATTCATTTCATGAAAGATCCTAAATTGCTAGCTCAAACAATTATTTTCTTTTTCTCATCTGATAACAAATTGAAGAGTCGTTTGGTTAGTTCTCAAGAAAATTAAGAGACATTGTTGAAAGCATGGTTGAGTGAAAAGAGATTCTGGACCTTTTGACCTGTGAGAGATCTGAAGATGGTTTCAGGCAAAACTAATATATATAGTGGGAAAAAAACTACATACCAGCTACATAGTTCACAAATTTCACTTCTTGATCTTTATTGACCTCATCCAGTTCAGTCAATCTTTTTGCCTGCAAGAGGAGCACAAAAAAAACAAAAAAAAAAGATAATAATAATAATAAAAATAATGATGACGATGACGATGATGGTGATGGTGATTAAAAAACTACTTCCCTAACACTATCAAATTCCCTCACATAATTTAACATAATTTACCAACCACTAACGAACAATGTCACGTGCAAAGTCTAACCAAGTGCTTCATACACATGGCTACGTGAGCAAGTATTTACAAATAGCATAATGCCAGCTAAACTTTCTATTTGTCTATCACCCTGTTACTTGGTTAACCATCCCAAAGTTAGCAGAAACTAGTACATTTGCGTGTTATGAGACTAATTGTAATTCATTCGACCTTGCATACTAGTTGTAAATCCACTTCAGTACCAATAAACTACTTGTTTAGTTTATAGGTTTGAACAGAAAATTTGAACAGAAATTCATATTTTTGTGAGAATGAACATTGTAGCCAAAAGGTTTGGAAAACAAACAGGTGCAAGATTCTCAAGTTGGATTCGAGTAAACTTATATTTTCACGTGCGTAACTTAAAAACCCCATTAGTCGATTTCAAAATTAATCCTCGAATAAATGTCAGTTATAGCGGACGAACCATTTAAAGGTATAGGAATTTCCCTAAAAGACATGTTATTCAGACATCAAAATTACCCATCCATACTTTAGTTTTGAAGCAACCGAGCATATAGAAGCAAGATTACTAAGAAATTAAAATCCGTGATGTAAAATTGTTAATTATCCTTTGAACAAAAGATGAAATTTAAAATGTACAAGTAAAAGTTCAAATCTTGGTCGAGTGAAAATGATGTTCATGCTCTTCAAATCAGTTTCTCCAGTGATTTAACGTAGCATAACTCAAACCAATGGGAGAAACTAGATCTTTGTCGCAACAAATTATTCAGTTTTCGATATAGTAACAAACAAACAAACAAACAAACAAAAAACAACAACAACAACACCCACAACAACAAAGGAGGAGAGAAAAACCATCAATTTAGTGTACTTATCGTAGAGTTTCGAGTAGAGAGCCTCCATCTGCGATGAAATCACAACGGAATTTCAATTTAAGAAGCAAAATAAGTGTTTAAAACCAAATAATCAACTATAATCAGGAGAAAAGGAGCAACAAATAATGGCGTAGTTGTTGGAATGAAGCCCTAAACTTCAAAAAAAAAAGAAAAAGAAAAAAAAAAGAAAAAGAAAGCACTTTTAAACTGGTTAAAGCTAAGCCTGTGTATGGCTGCTGAGAAATATGGGAAATTGAGGCGAAAGAAAATACCTTTGGTGGCTCCGTGGGAGTGCGAGTAAAGTAAAGGCGGGAATTGCGATTCAAATTCGAAAGAGTGAGGTTTTCGTCTTCGAGCTCTTAGGAGAGAGAGAGAGAGAGAGAGAGAGACAGACAGACAGACAGAGAGAAGAGCAGTCCTGAACGACAACCAAATCAGGTTGATACTCGGGTACTGGGTCAGCTTCCACAGCCAATCAGACGACGTCGTTCTTGAGTGCTAATCCTAATTTGCGTTTGCTTTAGATTTGGATATTTTACTATGAGACAGTTTACTTTATAATGTGCATGAACTTTGTTGTTTAGACTCCCGTTAATTTCACCGATTCGAGTTTAGAATTTAAGTTTTGTTACAGTAAAAAGCTCTTAGAAACAGTCACATCTAACTTTTTTACTACAGTAAAAAGCTTTCACATAAAGTCACATCTCAACTCGAATTAAAAACTCGAATCAGCGAACTAAACGGACCCAATTATATTTGGTTTATTACAATGAAGTTTGAACTTTGAATTTAAAACATTTTAATGTGGATGATAATTAAACAAGTTTTGTTTATGCTATTTATTATCTCAAGTTTATGAAACCTGCTATATACTACAAAATCCATAAGAAATAATGACACAAAATAATCATTTTTAAAATCCTTATTTAAGATATGTTTTTCATTTAACAATATTTACGTTTTTTTTTTCCATTTTATGTTTATTGAGAATATAGTATTCCGAATGTAACCTTTTACGCGGGTGATTATGAATTTATATAATTAATAGGGCTGTTAGTTTTCCCCTGTCAGTAGGTTGCGAAGCCAGGGAGTAGCACTAGGCAAGTAACTTATTTCACTAGTCTCATATGTGAGTCTCGATGCACAGATTCCTTAAGGCATTGTTTTGTATGAGCAGTAATAGTCTAAGAAAGGACAACTGCTATTGAATTACCTTTTAAGAATGTCTCATTAACTTCTCTTTAAACCCATAGGACTAATAGACAGAATTAGTCTTAGGGTACTTTAGCTATTCCGATTCAAAGGAAACTTCCTAAGGAAGAGCTTTCATGGTGTACCAGCTTGCTGAAGTGGAAAGGAACATTAAGGTAGATTCCCTACAATTTTAATCGAATGGTTGAAAAAGATTAAAAATTACTAAATTAAAAAAAAAACCGCTCACATATGATTCAATATCAAATTAAAAAATAAAACATAAAGGTTGTGTTTAAAATTGATCTCGTTTTTATTTTTCACATTTTTTGAGAAAGAAAAAATGAAAACGTTTCCAAAATGGCGTTTGGCGGAATAAAGATAAAAAACGGAAATGAAAACGATTTTTTGGTTTAGTGTAAAATAAGAGAGAAATGAAAAACGACTTTTAATTGTTTTTCATTTTTTGCTTCCTTGTCCAGGACATGTGCAGGACATCCCTATATGCGAATATGGTTCAAAGATGTCTTCCTGCCCGTCCACAACTCGTGAGGAGTTTTAGGAACCGACTTGGTTGACACGTTATTCAGAAGATAACATGCAGTTTGTAAAGCATATCCCCATAAAGAAATAGGCAATGTCGAATAACGCATCATGGACCCTACCATGTCCAACAAGTTCCTATTTCTTCTCTTAGCTATACCATTCTGCTGTGGAGTGCCATGTGCAGTTAAATGGGATAGAATCTCATTCTCTAATAAGTATCCAGTGAACTCATCAGAGAGGTATTCTCCACCTCGATCGGATCGAAGTGCCTTTATGGGTTAACCTAGTTGCTTTTCCACCTCAGCCCGAAACTCCTTGAATTTATCAAAAGTTTCACTTTTGTGGCGCAATAGGTACACATAATCATATCTTGAGTAATCGTCGATAAAAGTGACGTGATACTCGTACCCTCCTTTTGCCTTGATGTTCATGGGACCACAAACATCATTATGCACAAGTTCAAGAACATCTTCAACCCTATTGCCCTTAGACCCAAATGGTCTTTTGGTCATTTTGCCCTCCAAACAAGATTCACATTGGGGTAAGGACTCAATCTTTAAAGAACTTAAAGGTCCATCCTTTACCAACCTCTGTATCCTGTTAAGGCTAATGTGACCAAGTCACAAATGCCAAAGATATGTCTCATTAGAGAGAAGTTTTAAGCCTTTTAGAGTTATTAACAACTTCAGTGTTTAGCAGTGAGTCCATCTTCGGTTTGATAAAATATAGATTATTTTGCATCCATCCATCACATATAAAAGACTTGTTTTCACGAATCACAACTTTATTATTAAAAGAAACTGAATAAGAATCCTTAAATAAACAAGCAACAGAAATAAGATTCCTCTTAAATTGAGGAACAAAAAAACAGTCTCGCAAAAATAAACTCCTATAACTATCAAAATAAAGATGGACGTCTCCCACTGCTTCAGCCAACACTAGTGTTCCATCGCCCATCCTCAACGTGAAGCTTTCATTTAGAAGACTTCTCGCTTGCTTGAACCCCTGCGCAGAGAAACACACACATGATTAGTTGCTCGAGAATCTATGACCCAGTTGTCACTAGATTCCTCAACCAGACATGCTTCCACAATTAAAAGATCACACTTACCTCATTTGCTTTGAGCGGCTAGGTAGTCTTTGCAATTCTTCTTCATGTGCCCCACCTTCCCGCAATGAAAGCACTTAAGCTTGTTTGGGTTCTTCTTCTTCTTGTTCTTGCCCTTGTTTGGCGGAACTGAATAACTCTCCTTCTTAGCTACTTGCTTCTTCTTTCCATTCCCTAGAGAGGGTTTGGAGGAAGATGCCTTAGCAAAGTTGGCCTCCACAATAGTCGACCCCTTGGTCATTTGCTCAAACTTTTGGAGTTCTTGCATCAACTCTGTCAGGGTTATATTCTGTCTAGCGCTCAAATTGAACATTGCCATAAACAGAATATACTTATTCGACAAAGTCTCAAAGATCATGGTCAATTGAGACTCAGCATCGATG
>NW_010357626.1:0-793 GCF_000414095.1 Morus notabilis
CTCAGATTTAAGCTCCAAACTCAAGTTAAAACTCAAATTTTATAAAAGACCATGTACTTAAATAAAATTGTAACTTGATTTTAAATTTTTTTTTTTAAATTTGAGTGCAAATGAACAAATCCTAAAATTTCTAACTAATCACCGGTTAGTGACCAACAATTATCCTACTATGGTGTGATACTTCTAACAACCGACGACCGATGGTATCCTACTATGTGCTTTACAGTTGTGGATCATTGGCTAGAAACCGCAGGTACAAGCGCTGCCGACCATGCTGTCGTGGTCACTAGAAAGCGTGAAAAAAAAAAAAAAAAAAAAACATGTACATAACATCACAAATAATCCGCAAAATTTACAAAAATAATCACAAAAATTCCAATAATATCACAGAAATCACAAAATTATCTGAGGTAAAAATATATCTTCGACGGAATAATCTAGTCATTGTTGTTCAAGCTCAGTGGCCAAAAATACCCAAAAAAAATAAATAAATAAATTTTGCGGACTCCTCTCAACCGTACAAAACTAGAAAAGGAGTTGAAACGGGCGTATTTCCTAAATTCTCTAAAATAAATTGTCCATCCCAATATAATGCAAATAATATATTATGTGGCCAAGATGGTCTATTATACATCAGTTATTAATAAACATGTTATATACAGAACATTTTTTTCTTGAGGTTCATACAAAACATTTTGATATTAATACGTGAGTTTAGCTAATTGCATATAAAATTAATAATCAAACATTATTATATACCCTTTCCAAAAAAATCATTAGTATATACAGTATG
>NW_010357627.1:0-515 GCF_000414095.1 Morus notabilis
AAAGTTATAAATTAATAATAAAGAGTAAAAATCATGATCAATGCACTTTTAAAAGATATTTGTTAAGATTACCCTATAAAATTAATCCCAACCCACCCCTCGTGCGCAGGCCCGGTTAGGTTCAAATTTCTGGACCTCCATTGCCCCTTGGTATCTCTATTGGCCCAATCTCGAGTGCCAGCCTAAATCTGAAAGCAATTTAAACTGTGTGTCTGAATTTTTATTTTCTTACTCTTATTCTTTTTTTTACTGGAAAACCCTCTTACTCTTAATTAACACTCAATTACTAAATTAAAAGTTATATCCTTAGAATAGATGAGTCTAAATTTTTACTACTTACTTTTAATTAATACACTTTTGACTAGTTATTTGACTAAAAATTATTGGGCCAATATTTGTAGGTCAAACACATTCAAGGGGTACTATTTACAAGAGTATTTGTCTTCTTGTCCCCACTTAAAAAACTTTTATGTATAAATTGAGTTCGAAATTTTCACGAAAGTTGTATATTCAAA
>NW_010357628.1:0-889 GCF_000414095.1 Morus notabilis
ACGTTATTTCACTTGCATGGTTACGTTGTTTTTTTTTTCTTTTTTTTTTTATTGGAGTACGTTTTGTCTAAAACTTAACCTTATGTATCCATATGGTCCATATGGGGGCACTTTGCAATATTTATTAAATTCATGTATAATTTATCACGATTTATATTAGAGAATAATTTGTCAATTAAGTCAACATTCAGGAGACAAAAGTGTCAAAAATCATAAATATTAAATTTACTAAATGGAATTGCAAATGTTATTTTCCAACAGAAGGACACGAACTATATTGAATAGAAATCAAAAGAATACAATATGGAACAATTTGAACAAATCAAACTCTAGTTTTTCAAGTCATTCTAATGCTTATGGTCATATTTGACATCAATGGGCTACTACTACAACAACAACATCAAGACAAGGAAGATTAACACTTATTTTAAGGTAAAATAAAATGGGGTGGAGAAATTGAATGAATTTTTTTTATTAAGATATTTTTTTCATCAACCAAGGTGAGTAGATTTCTATCCAATGGTCATCATCATCTTGACAAATTCATCATAATTCACTTGACCATCACCGTCTAAATCGGCCTCTCGGATCATCTGTTCCACTTCTTCATCTGTTAATTTCTCCCCAAGATTGATCATGACATGCCTCAGCTGCAAAAGGAAAATAAAATTTTATTTTATTTTATTTTTCTAGATTCCATTTTTTGGTACATAATAAAAGTCAGTATGTGAAAACAAGGAAATCATTAGTCTAATCAAAGAATGGCTTATATACATTGCATGAGGAATAGGTACAGAGGATCATGGTAGAGATACTTTAACTAAAACTAATATAAACTAAGGTTAAAACATGTGAATTACCCTTATTAAAACTTGGGAAAAAAAAAAAA
>NW_010357629.1:0-1247 GCF_000414095.1 Morus notabilis
TTGGAACCAAAAATGTACTTGATATAGTGTAGATAAGTGATTCAGTTAATATATATATATATATATATATATAAATCATTGTCATTTCTTTTAAAAGCAATGCACTTCAAATATTCACTTTTAAAGTCTTGATTCTTGAAGGATCAAAAGAAAAACTCCATTTTTTTTTCTTGCAGTTGTTAATCCCATGGATGTGATGTCTTTGATTGTAGTGTAGATTCTCCATTTGATGGGAATGGGCCAAATGGCTGTGTTTTGGACACTTTTGCCCCCTCTAATCCCTACTAAAAAAAAAAGAGAAGCTTGAAGGGGGAAAAAAAAAAAAAAGACCCTGCACATTGTTTAGAACCAATTATACAGAAGAACTTGAGAGAGGGAAACGAGTTCATCAAAAGTAAATTTAAATATGTTGATTTACAGGGTAAAAGTTAAGGGAAACTTAAAAAAAAAAATAAAAAATAAAAAAAAGGGAAAAGAAATGTCTTTTCTTCATGTTTCAGGTTCGAATCTTGACAGATCTTTTTTGTTGAAAAAATATAAAAGATCTTGTCTAGTCAATAGACTATACCGTGTAGTGTTAGATCTATGGTAGTTTACTAAAATTGATCAGGCCCTTTTTTGATCTATTATTGGAAGCTAGGATTTCTTTTATAGACGATGATGATCGGAAGCAAGACAGTATAAATAATCCTTTTTTATTATTATTATTAGGAAAAAAAAAAACGAAAAAGTAAACACATACGCATATATGGACTGAATACTGCAGTAGATATAAATATGATAATAAGTAGAATGCTATCAAAAGTATTTTCAAAATAAACATCAAGAATATACCATTTCTTTGGCTTTTTTTTTTTTTTTTTAAATCTGAAACATTTGCTTTTTTTTCGGTAGCAGTTTTCGGCTTAATATCACACTGATGTTTTCAGAAACACACTTTAAAGTTGTTATAGTTGCTAACCTTAGATTCTCTAACATCATTATGACAAATTACAGTGTCGTTTTTGAAGCCCTCCGAGAAAGAATTATCCAACAAAGCACACGATAGAACACAAAGAATCCAAACATGATTCCAACATTGATCCATCTAGGATCTTTTTCCAATCCTCTACTTTTCAACACATCATTTCCAGTGAGCAAGCACTTTGGTGGCTGATTTCCCCCAATCACATGCCAAGAGAAACACTCATTTCTCACACTCCAATACTCATTTGTGAGCAAGGTGTCAAGTGGGTACCTATAGAGAG
>NW_010357630.1:0-523 GCF_000414095.1 Morus notabilis
CGAACATTTGCGGCGATAGTCGGACCTAAAAATATTACAATTCTTGGAATGGGAATTTTGTTGGTAACTTTTATTGGTGCTATAGCAGCTGCCATTTACTTGCCTCAGGTAATTTTAATTCTTCGTCTTTAAATTTGTTACTATATAGTGTTTGTTTGTTTTGTTTTGTTTTTTTTGTTTTCTTTTTTTTTTTTGTGGAAGGATGAATATTTGTATAAATATTCAAAATCTTAAATTATTTGAGAGGTAAAAGTTCAGGCTGTTCGGCCCAAGCCCGGCACCCTGAATGAAGATTTCATGTCAGACCAAACGGGTACCTAAGCCCGACAAATCTAGGGCAGCCCCATAATTTTTATGAGATATTTTCAATAGAATTTTTAAAGAGATGGTGTTTGGGTCGCGCTAGCCTAGCTCAAATAAGTGTTTAGGCTTAAAACCTCAGCCTGGCCCGGTCTGACCCAAAAGTTAAGGCCGGGCAAAACTTGGGCCAACACTGGTGGCCCTCAAGCTTGCCTATTTAGCG
>NW_010357631.1:0-1246 GCF_000414095.1 Morus notabilis
ACGTTCCAAGTCTGATGCGCTGATTCCCACCGGGCTGCTATAGCCACTGACTATTCCGGAGAGGATATGGGAGGATATTTCTATGGACTTCATATGTGGACTACCACGGTCACAAGGGGGTTGATACCATCTTGGTCGTCGTGGATAGGCTGTCCAAATATGCCCATTTTTTGCCATTGTCTCACCCATTCATAGCCAAGAAAGTGGCTGAACTGTTTATTCGTGAGGTTGTGCGGCTCCATGGTATTCCTGGCTTTATTGTCACTGATCGGGACCCGCTTTTCATGTGCCTTTTCTGGGGAGAATTGTTTCGTATGTAGGGCACTAAACTGAGCCGCAGTTCCGCGTATCACCCCAAGTCTGATGGGCAACGGAAGTGGTAAACAGGTGCTTGGAAGTCTATCTCCGTTCTGGATCAAAAGTTATGGCCGTCTTCAGTCACAGTTCTCCAATTTTTTTTCCACCGAAACTGACGAAAACAAGTGAATTTTGGCCCAAAGAATTTGGTTGGCGGGCTACGCCCTACCATGTTTGTAGAGCTCGAAAAGAGCTTTGATTTGGTATATTATAGGCCCAGCAACGATTTCTAGATCAAAAGTTATGGCCGTCTTCAGTCACAGTTCTCCGATTTTTTTTCCTTCGAAACTGATGAAAACAAGTGAATTTTGGCCCAAAAAATTGGGTTGGCGGGTTACGCCCTACCACATTTGTAGAGCTCGAAAAGAGCTTCAATTTGGTATATTATAGGCCTAGCAATGATTTCTGGATCAAAAGTTATGGCCGTTTTCAGTCACAGTTCTCCGATTTTTTTCCTCCGAAACTAATGATCGCGAGTGACACACCCCGTTCGTGGTCGCAGTACTTGCCATGGGCAGAGTTCTGGTTCAACACCAATTATAATGCCTCTACCAAGCATTCTCCCGTTCAAGTGGTATATGGCTGTGAGCCCCCCACCGTTCATCGGTTCCAAGACTCACCTTCGGCAGTAGAAGATGTCAACCAGCAGCTCAGACAGCGGAATGAGCTCCTGGATGTCCTCAAAGCGCATCTTGTGGTGGTGCAGCAACGTATGAAGAAGTTTGTCGATGTTCATCGCAGGGAATTGTCCTTTGCCCCTGGGGATCGTGTTCTCCTCAAACTGCGGCCTTATCGCCTCAAATCCTTGGCATGGAAGCCGAATGAGAAGCTAGCCCCTCGGTTTTATGGACCCTTTGAAGTTTTGGAATAGATCGGAGAAGTTGCCTAT
>NW_010357632.1:0-1346 GCF_000414095.1 Morus notabilis
AAGGTAAACCAATCATACAGATCATGCTCATTTTGTTAATAGGCAAAATTCTGATTTTTAATGGATAAACACACACAGTATTATGCAATATATTGACACCAAAAACCCTAGACAGCAATAGTGATCATTTTAGAAATTACATTCTCAGAGCAGGAAAAATATAGCTATAAAGAATGCAAGTATTTCTGCAAACAATTTGAGGTTAATGATAAGCATACTTTTTCATCTAAGTATACCGTGAAGAAGGTTTCATATCACCGACAAAGGAGGGTCGGGTTGATATAAAAAACCAATACAGATTTTGTGAGGTTCCTCACATTTAATGCTATAGCACATCATTGCTTGATAACATATAATTTTTTAGAAAGGCAAAATGGTAGTTACCCAGGCAGTGTGACAAGATTTATTTCTGAAGGAGCCCAATGTTTAAAACCCTCGAGTGAAACCCCGCCACTTATCATCCCTGGTGTGGCGAAGAGAACACAAGCTCCAGGTGCATCTATCATGGAACGGTCAAAATTTTTAACTGCAACATGAAAACAGATGACGAATGAGTAATGGAGTATTGGAGTTTATTGAAAGATCAGCGACAGCCATCAAGCAAAAGTTCTACTCCCAAAATCATTTTCTATACTCTTACTAAGTTACAGAATACGCTTATGAGATCAACTTTAAGATACGTAATTAATTGATCAACAAAATATTAACTTATAAATTTAATATAGGATTATCATTCTCTCTTCTATGTAGCCCCACATGGAACGTAGTAAGAACAGTTGTATACCCAGAAAGTTAAAAGATCAAATTACAAACCATTTTTGAACTCAAATGCATTATGGGTGGAATATGTCTCCTTGATCTTCTGGCTGGTCCAACTGATAAGCATTTTATAATACATATTGGCTTGAATGGTTAGACCTGAAACACGAAGTAATAATATCAACCATGGAATTGATAAACAGTGTGAAACAGTCATTCCTAAACCATGTCAAAGACAAAGTTCCCACAAGAAGTTAATAACTGATAATTTCCACAGAAAATGGCTTCATAAATGCAAGAATGCCACAAGAACATGCAAAATGTAAATCAAAACAAAATTTTCTAATTGTTGACCACAATAATAAAGGTTGCTGCTGAAAAGACAACGTAAGGCACAAATTCACATTTTATTTCTTAAAGATGTAAAATTGTTACATTGAAAATTCAAGGAAAGGACACTATCATGGGATGATAAGATTTGGAGATCATCACCAAAAAGTGCTCACAGTGTGCATGCATACTGTAAACAAGTATGAGCAAGGAAACACGCCAGAACACTGCTTTTAATATTGGAACTTAATTGATTA
>NW_010357633.1:0-808 GCF_000414095.1 Morus notabilis
TATTATTCACTAAATGATGAGAAATTTATTTATACAATAATAATTTAAAAATTATTAAATTTATTTTAAAAAATATGCGTAAAGATAATAATTGATAAAAATAAATAGGAACATATTTGAAGTAAATTATTTTAATCATTGATAAAAAAATAAAATCAGAACACATGAAAAAATTATTTTCATAAGAGTAAAGTGAGAAAAAAAATATTTTTAAAACACATACAAAAAATTAAAATGTATTAAGACATTCAGAAAAAAGTTTAAAAAAAAAACAGAGATAAGTGGAGAGGCTGTCACATATGGAAAAGAGCTTTGTTTTTTATGTTTGTTCGATGTTAGATATTAGATTAGATTAGATAAGATAAATAAAGATATAAAAAGTAAAGTAGTAAAAAAAAAAAAAAAAAAGAGAGATCGTCACGGGACAACGTAAGAAAAGAGCACTATTAAAAGAGTTTTTAACTCTTTTATGTATAGCTAGATTAGATTTGCTCGTATTCTTTTCTTTGTAGAAACTTTTCCAAAAAATACATCCTTTTCTCATTTTGGGAATACATTTCTAATCATTATAAATTCGAGCTATGATTTAAAAAAAAAAATTGTTGGGAATTAATGTCCAAATGAAAAGACTATTTAAATTTTTAGTTTGAAAATAATTGGAGAATTAACCAAGAGAAAAATATGGGGTTGTTCTTTTACAACAAAACTCAGAAAAGGTTTAAACTCAAGTTACAACTTTATTCAAGTTCACGTTCGTTTAGTTCGCTGATTCAAATTTTTAATTCGAGTTAAGATGTGATTTTATGTG
>NW_010357634.1:0-496 GCF_000414095.1 Morus notabilis
TATTTTGTGACTTTAGTTTGAGAATTTGTATCTTCTCATTGTTTCACTAACTTTGAACTGGTTTCAGAGAATTAAACTAACACAAGGTTGTTCTTGCTTCTGGTCAATGATCTCGGGGATGTTATAGTCGATGTCAATTACTTGAACGTAGGAGATGAAGTCCCAAATTATAAACTTTTCATTTGTTGACATTCTTTGTAAGTTACACCCGAACTTGTTTTACCCTTTTTTTTCTCTCTCTTGGCCAGTGGTGGTTGAACAGTAAATCAATCTCAAATAACAGATTGCCATAATATTTGTGGAAAAACCGAGTAATTGGAGAGGAATCCACTACTTTCCTTATTTGACTAAGTGTAAATTAGTTTCTTGATTTCTAGATTTATATTAGGAATGTTCTAGGATAATTGGAAGTAAGTTTCTTTTTTATTTTAGGAGAGAATCACCGGAATTTCTCCTTGGATGATTAGGGTTCTTGGTTCTTCTCTATTTAAAGAGA
>NW_010357635.1:0-791 GCF_000414095.1 Morus notabilis
CATTTTAGTGAAAGAACTATGTGTTCTTTTCGCAACTCAAATTTTTTTTATGTTAGAGAAAATACTGCAACAAAAAAGTTAAATTTAAATTTTTATGAGAAAAAATATTGTAGCAAAAGAACTTAAGTTGTGATTTTAGTTATAAAAAGAACAATAACTATATTAGTCAAAAGGGTAATAATCAAGAGTTAAGAATAAAAATCAAGACTCTCGTACTCTTAAGAGTAAGTTCAACAATTTTCTCAAAAAAAAAAAATACATAAATACCCCTTAACATTTTAACTAAATCCTACATGTTTTAATAATTCAAAACGTTTTGCTCAAGTTTTTAAATATGTTCGTTTGGCTCGTTTAAGTTAAGGATTTGAGTGAAAAAGTGAATTTATGTGATAGAAAATACTATAATAAAAAAATTAAATTTAAATTTTTATGAGAGAAAATATTGTAGTAAAAACTTGGGTTGTGATTCAAACTAGCAAAATGAACCGAAATTATCTTAAAATTCTAACATAAGTTTTTCAAATGAATAAAATAATTAAAGTGTTGACAATTACATTAATACTCTTGGTGATCAATAATTAAAAATTATCTTAAATATTAAAAAAACTGAATTTAGAGAAAAAATGTAAACTTTTTAATAAAATGAATTCTATTTTTTTTAAAAAGAAATTCCAATTCATAGATTAGACTTTTCTAATTCCATTTAAGATATTGTACACACTTTATTGACACACGACTCGTGAATTCAGACTTGTAAAGTTATTTTATCTTACACTAAATTCTATTTCACG
>NW_010357636.1:0-1886 GCF_000414095.1 Morus notabilis
TTGTGTCTAATGTTTGTTGCTTGTGGATTGATTTGTGATTGTTCGTTGGAAAGGATTGAACCGTGAAGAAACTTTCATTGCAATTTGCAAAGGATTGAATGATTGTTTTTTTTTTTTTTCATTATTATTATTATTTTTTCATGTGCGTGTAATAAATGGTTTTTAAAGATATTTCTTCTATTTTTTATTTTTTAATTTGGCTAAAGAATTTTTCTCTTTTAGAACAATTTGGGTGAAGGATTGAGAAGGTTACCTAACATTTTATTTTATGTAAAAAACAACGAAATTAAAGTTAACGATGGTTACTAAAAAAATTTAAGAAAAACTTAATTTGGGTGAAGGAACCGAACACAGATTGTGTTCTTCGTAAATTCTAGATTTACACTAGAACACAATTTTATGTTTTTTTATACATTCTAAATTTACAAAGTAAATTCAGAACTTTAATAATATTATAAGATAAATATTTTTTTTATTTTTACTCGTAAATCTTAGATTTACTTAGTAAATTTAAAATTTACCATCAGAATCCAGATTGTATTATCTATAAATTCTAAATTTACATTGTAAATTTAAGATTTACCATCAGAACATAATTATTACTCCTTGATAAATCTTAGATTTACATAATAAATTCAAAAGTTACTAATATAAGATAAATATTTTTTAGTTCTGCTCATAAAGCCTTGCTCATAAAGCCTTCCAAGATTTACCATCATACTGTAAATTTAGGATTTACCATCAGAACACATATTGTGTTTAGGAAAAATTAATAGTAGATTTTTAAAACTAAATTGTCATTTTTTTATTAAAATGAATAAAATTGTCATTTTTTTATTAACTAAATAGTCAATCACTGATTGACTAATGGTCAATCATTAATTGATTAGCGATTAATCACTCATTCACTTAAGTTTATAACTGATTAACATGATGCTTTTTCATTATTAATCAATATTAGTTAATAATTAATCAAAATTAATTATTAATTAATCAATTTTAATCAACAAATTACATGTTTATTAATATAAATTACTGTAAATTATAATAACGGATAAGTCAATCACTAATTGACTGTCGGTCAATCATTAATTAATTACTAAAAAAAGGTTATTTTGTTAAAATAAAAAAAGTTCAGCCATATGTTTAAAAAATAAAAAATTCGGCCGTTTATTAAAAAGTGGTAAAAAAAAAAGGGTCATTTACTTGATTTTCTCTTGATAAAAAGGGCAGATTTGCTAATATTTTGAACTTCGGAGGACGGAATGACAGTTTCTTAAATTAAGAGAGCAGGGTGAAAAAGAACCTAAATTCGAGGTACTAAATAAAAAATTATCTTGATTATCAAAAATAAAATAATAAAATTTTATCCAAATTTATATCCTTCTTTCTTTATTTTGTGTAAGCATTGCTATTTGCTAGCAGTTATAACTGGGCCGAGCCTGATTTAATTAAGAAATATGAAGGGTTTTTTTTTAAAGTTTCCTAAGTCGTATATGAAGTTACTTTTTATTTTGCCCTTTATGCATATTTCTTAGTTTCCTTATTTCATAGTTTCCTGATTCGGTATTACCCGCTCCTTGTATTTATTATTGTTCCTTGTTTCCAAAGTTTCCTAAATTCGTAGTTACCGCTTGTGATTTCCAGGCAGCTATTTAAGTATGTTTTTCATAGTTTGAGAGCAATTTTAGCAGAATCAATATATCATCATATATCTTCTGAACTTCATCAAGTTCTCTCATAGTTTTCTTCGTTTTGTCAAGAACCCAATAATATTTCTCACACCATCTCTTTGTAACTGCGAAAACATGGATTCTCGTACTCCGTTTCATACTCTTGTCACGGTTAGTATGTTTGTTTTAGGCTCTCTCTCTCTCTCTCTCTCT
>NW_010357637.1:0-4079 GCF_000414095.1 Morus notabilis
TATTCTTTCTGTTTCTCAATTTTTTTGCTATTTGTTTCGACATTGTTTCTCAATTTTTTTGCTATTTGTTTCGACATGGTATCAGACCTTTTTTGAGACCAATTCATCCCAATTCAAATTCCAGTCAAAAAAAGAAAAAAATTCAAAAAAATTGATTAAAAAAAACCTCAAATTTCTCCAAATTTTGTTGAATCCTTTGAATAAATCTGGCTTGAATATATTTGAAACGTTGAGCCTGCCATCGTCAATTTGAGTTGTACCGTCTCGTCTCGGCCCTCGCAGAAGCACTTGTTCAGCGTCGCTTGAAGTGCAGAAGTCGAAATCCACCTCGAAGAAACGGTAAAAGAAAAAAATGGGATGGAGTGAAGATATGAGAAAGAGAGTGAGAGCGTGAAGCAAAGAGAAATTAAAAAAAAAATATGGTTGGCTTCCGTGGAAATATCAGATATGTGAAGAAAAGCAAAGTGAGAAAGAAAAACAAATATATATATATATATTGATGTATAAAGGTTGAGTAAATGTGTAGTGGTTTGTGCTGGAAAGTGAAAATAAAAGAGAAGAATTAGAGAGAGATTAAAAAGGAAAAAAACAAAAACAAAAAAATTATTTTAAAAAAGGAAAAGAAAAATTCAGTGCTGTGAAGCTCGTAAATTTGAGTCTAAAATTGGAAATTGATCTCTTGAAGCGCTGATGAAAAGCGCAATTGAAATTGAAGCCTTGTGCTGTAAAATTTATTTGAGTTTAGTATGTGAAACTTTTAAAATTAAAGTTTGTGTAGTGAAGTTTTTGTGAATTTGAGTCTTACATGTGCAGTTTTTGAAAACTAATACGCTGTGAAACTCATGTGAACTTGAGTTTGGTGTGCAAGATTTCCAAAGTTGTTCCTGAAGATTTGCTCGAAGCTTTATTTTCAAGTTGGCGTGTTGAATCCGATGATTATTTCTGGATTTAGAAGATTTGCACCACCTTGATGTTAGAATCCGATGATTGTTTTTGAATTTAAAAGATTTGTTTCCTCATTGAAGCTTTATTTCCAAGTTGGTATGCACAATTTGAGAATGAGTGTTAGAATATTGAGTTGATTGTGTAATTAGTTCTTAATGCTCCTTTCCATTTTTAGAGTGATTGGTTGTAATAGAGGTGTAAACATATTTTGTGGGTTAATTATGGGGGATTAATTGGTTGCCTAATTGGTAGCCTAATTTATCATGATTGATTAATTCACAAATTATATTCATAGAATTCATCCTTATATATACTAATGTATAATTGTTTGTAAAATTATCATAAAATGAAAAAATGAGCGTATTTTTGATAAGTGGACATAGATAAAATTACCGAACCACATTAAAATCTTCGTGTTCTTTTTGTTCTTCATTTTTTTTGCTTTTTGTTTCAACATGATTGGTAAACATAGTATCAGAGCGTGATGTCATTAGTTCAAACCCTCGTAATTGTACTATTTATCCTCAATTTAAATTGTCATCAGGCTTTCCAATTAATTATCCACACGATTGCCCATTGTTCAGCCCACACGTGAGGTTATGAGTTCAAACTCCCGTAATTACACTATTTATCATCCATTTAAATTATCATCATGCTTTCCAATTAATTACTCACACGATTGCCTATTGTTCAGCCCATACGTGAGGGAGAGTATTAAAGTATAAAACTATTGCTGGTCCACCTCTTAATAGTTTAAACTTTTGAAATAAATTGATAAATTAACATATATTTACAATGAGGAATTAAGAATTTCCTTTGCCTTTGTTTTTAAAAGTTTTGGGATCCAATTTCATGGTTCCTTTCCTTTTTTTTTTTTTGTGAGAATTCATGGCGTAGCTTTTAACCTTTAAAGAAGAAGAAGAATCTCTTTTGACCGTATTGTTTTCTATTTATTCTTAGGATTTTTTTCGGTACGTCGGTTAAATTTTTTATTCGTTAAATTTATATAAAATTACATAAAAATTAAAAAGTTTACAGATGTAAGAGTTAAAAGAACCTGACGTACCAGTAGCATATTAAAAAATCTCCCTTATTTTTAATTAAACTTTTTTTTCAATCTAAAAATATTTAAAAAATATGGGCCCCACCACGTAAGGCCGTAAGAATAGCCCACGTACATGTGGTTGTTTACATTTGGCATTATAAGATACGCGTCTGTGCATCATTAGACAATATACTCGCAATTTTAGAGCCAATTAAAGCGGAGTAAACGTTTTTTTTACAAGAACTATCAGTAGTATCAAAAAGGGAGGTGTATTGGAGAAGATCCCACTTACTTATATGGCTGGTTTTTTTGAATTATATCTTTCATCACTCCAAAATTACCTTTCAATTGATTTTGTTGTATTTTTATTGGTAAATACTTCACATAACTGAATTACACTTAATTCGTTTAGATTTTAAATTAAACTTTTGCATGTGAAAAACAATATTCTTTGCAAATTTTGTAAATTTAAATTAACAATCTAATTTATCTACACATCACATGCGATATGTATTGTCATCTCTTTTTAGCTCCTTACAATCTTCTTTAATACATTGCCTCCCTAAAAAACATATTACCTCAAAATCTTCATGTTGGACATTGTCATTAAAAGTATTCATGTGTTGTACATGATGATATATTCGTTACCTCAATGAAATGCTCTAGTATTTGCTGGAGTGTTGTTTTTGTTTGGTTTAAACATATATGTTTTAAATGTTTTTCAAATTTTCATCTAAATTATTTCATGTAATGATATAATCTTGATACGCTCTAACATTTGCAATAGAGTCGTTTTCTATCTATTTCATAACTAAATTGTCATTTATTTAATGATATTGTAATTATCTTGATGAAACAGCCTTTTGTTACTAGTTTTTTAATGATGGTTTTGTTCAAAATTACTATACTTGCATTGATTACGTTGATAAAGTTGTATTGTTAATTTTTAAGTCGTCATTACATTAAATGCCTTCTCTTTATGTTAATATTTTCATCATCCAACGTGGTTTTTTATAAAACTTAACAGTTCGTTAGAGGTTTATATTGATAGAGATTTAAAGAAATCAGATTATGTAAAAAAATTTAAAAACTTAAAGATATTACTATTGTCAGGAATACGTTTTAAATTGATTAATTTATGATTTAATGATATCTCAATTTTTTTGTTTTTGAGAGATTTTTTTTGAAAAAGATAGGTATCTCATAAAACGGAGAAAAAAAAGAACAACATCTTGATTACGTGAGAAAAAGTATACATATATCACGATAAGGTCAATAAAATAATTATAATGTGTTATTTAAATATTATTATAAAATTAGACCATGTATGAAATATTTACAAACCTAAACCATATTTCAATCCCAGGATTGTAATTCGGCCATATGTGTTATTAACCCCGTAAATAGTGGCAAGTAAAAGTAACAGTGGGCCTAATTATCTGTAAACTTGGGGTGGCAGAGTAATAAAAGCCCAAGCCTAAAATTGACTGCTTAGAAAAAGCCCAATCCTAAACCTTTTTTTTTTTTTTTTTTTTTGAGGAAAACCTCCTTCTGTTTCTGTTTCATGTCCCTCTGGAATTCAAAGAGCAAAAACCCTAGCGAGGAAAATCAGAAGGAAAATTGACCCCAAATTCCTGTTGAATCCGGAATTATCTGAAAACATTTTACGGCAACAGAATCAGAGAACTTTCCTAGTAAAAGCAAAAGAGAAAAAAAAGAGTAGGAAGGAAAACGAATCTATTTTATATGCGAAACACAAATGGGGAGTGGTGCTAAAGCAAGAGACGAGGAACAAGACGGAATGTCCGCACATTCTCCGTGCAAAGCTCCTCCTTCTTCTGCTTCTTCTCTCCCCAAGGTCTATCTTTCTCTCTCTGTGTATGTAAATATATATATACACACACACACACACATGTATGTATAATTACGCTTGAATTAATTAATTTTAAAAAAAAATTCTTTGTTTTTTGGTTAATTAGGAGCAGTCTCAGGTTGAATTGGAGCTTAGACTGCTACAAGCTCTTGAAATCTATCCTCCCGTTAAACTTCAAGGCAGGTTTTTTTGTTTTGTTCTGTTTTTTTTTTTTTT
>NW_010357638.1:0-437 GCF_000414095.1 Morus notabilis
GAAGTTGATTAAGATTATTTATAGAACACACTAAAAACAAAATTATAAGGTGGTCCTTTTCTTACCTACAAGATTAAGACTAAATAAAAAATTAGTCTATTAAGATATCCCATAGTCTTCGAAATGTCCAGGAAGTTTAATTTCTCTAGCTTTCCTTCTTACAATTTCATCTTCAATGTGAAGTATTTTCGTTGACTCCCAATAAAAAATTGCCAAATTGCCAAATATAGGGCAACAAATGAGCATTAGCAATAACATTGTGACATTGCATTAGCAATACAATTTAACAATCTCAAAACTACTTGACGTATATTAAATTTGGTTGTTCATGCAAATAAGTTATCTCACTTATAATATTGATAGTCTAGATCAATTAATAGCTATCTACCTACTAAATCTAATTTTGACTGATCAATTGATAGCTATCTAGCTACTAA
>NW_010357639.1:0-1621 GCF_000414095.1 Morus notabilis
GGAAATTTGAGAAGTGGGTCTGTCGATTTCAGTGATTCAACCAAGTCTAACACATGGTTTGGTTCTTTATCACCGTACAATTCTTGATCGAGAACGAAACCACATACACTGGCCAATATTTCCAATCCATTAGAAAAAAACCCTTCCTTCATGGTCGCTTTAGTAGTTCTCGTCATCTCCATCTCCATGAGAACGTCAAGACCGAAGAGAGAGAGAGAGAGAGAGAGAGAGAGCAAATTTACTTTCAGGAAAAGTGCAACAACCTAAGGCTTGGATCTCAAGTTATTTTATTTAGTTCTAATCAAGCATGTTTCTATTTACAACAGCTAGTTTCGTTTTCTGCTTCTTGAGCAGGAGCGGTGGTGAGGTGGTGCCCTTTTTTCTTTTTTGTTTTTTTTTTTTAAATGTCCGTAGCCGTTAAATTTTATTTTGTAAATATAATACGCCATTTAATTAACAAAAATTTTAAAATTCTCTACTAAATCTAATTCCATGTAGTCTTTCTAATCTCTATATCAAAAGTGATCTCAAGAAAATTTTTCTAAGTGACCCATTAAAACAATTGAAGTCATTTTTCACACTATCTTCTTATCTGTTATCTCATAAATGGGGAAAATACTCATAGCATTACTTGTATTTTGCTAATTAAATACCATTACTTTTTGCTTCTCTTATTATATAAATGCAGAAAACATCCCTTGTGTTTATAAAATCAGACTCAAAATTCCCCTTGAAGCAGTTAAATATTTTAAAAGACAAGAGTAACCTTCCCATCTATATTAAAGTTATTTTAAATATATACAGCTTAATTAAAAAAAATTAAAATGTTTCTATATTTTAATCAAACAAATACGTCAATTATTTTGAGATTTTTTAACTTTTTAATATTGGTTTATTTAATCTTGTGGTCTAATAATGTTTTAGCTTGTATTTAATAAAAGTTGGGAAGGGAATTTCAGTATTTGAAAAAAAAATACTAACTACTTTACAGGGTATTTTGAGTTTGATTTTGTAAACATAGGGTGTTATTTATGCAAAATTTGTGAGATGTTTTGGATATTTCTTCTATCTCATAATACATTTTTTTTTTTAATTTGCACTTGTTAAATTAATGTTTATTTTCTATTGTGTCATTTTTTCTTGCAGCAATGCTATTAACTATATATTATTTTCTCGCACCTTCTAAATAATTTGCTTTGAAATCACCTACTAAAATTTTTATTTTTCAAATATGTTCTATTTGGTCGTACCAAATAATATATAGTATCCGACCAATTAAAATATGTTTTGATTAAAACGTACAATTCAATATATTTTACTTAATTTTTTTTTTTTACTAAACTAAACATTCAAGAGATAATAAATTAAAAAAAAAATTTAATTAATTTTTTTTTACTAAACTAAACATTCAAGAGATAATAAATTTTTTAAAAAAAAGGTAGACTCTTTAGAAAATTTATATTCACATTTCAAATTCAATGAGCCGAATATTTACACGCGGAACATGTGCTTTCAAAAGTAGTTATGAAGGATTTTAATATTTTTGGTCCTTAATTTATTCCCATATGAAATAAATCCTTCCTCCACCATTGTTTTGGGGTGAGAGATTTGGGTAAATGCC
>NW_010357640.1:0-555 GCF_000414095.1 Morus notabilis
TTTTTTTTTTTTTGAAAAAATTACTTGGTGCTCTATGTTTTTTTATCATATTGGTCTAAAGTTAAGAAAACCTACCGAATATATTATATATATTATACTTGGACATAAGGATATATTTATCTTTTCTGTCTTTTTTCCCCTAATTACGGACTATTTAAACAAAGAGAGAAAAATGATAGAAAAGTCATTTCATGTCCCAAAAACGGCTTCAACATACTCGGATCTCATTTTTGAAAATGTCAACAAATCATTTTAATAAGTTATATCAACTTAGTTTTTCAATGTAGTTATTGCAGCCCTTTAACTATATAAAAGTGCTTAAAACATCCATTCTGTCCAATTCTATACAAAGAATGTAATGGTTTACATGACAAGTTCAAAATGAGTTAATAAAAATATAGGGCCTGTTCACTTCACTAACTCTAATTTTATGATTTGAGTAAGAAAAGTGAACTTGAGTTATTTTTAATTGGAGTTGTAATGTGAATTTTAAGTTAAGTGTTTAATAAGAGATTGATGTGACATTTAAAACTTGAGTTATGTGTTCACTTGCAC
>NW_010357641.1:0-885 GCF_000414095.1 Morus notabilis
ATCATCGTGGCCCTTGAACTTCTTAATACAGGAAATTAAAAAATAAAAAATAAAAAAAAATAAAAAACTCGAAGGTCACATTTAAAGGAGCTTATATTAAAACGAGAGAGAAGTCAGAAAGAGAGAGAGAAAGAGAGAGAGAGATCACATTTGAACGTGGAATAAACATGCCAATATATGCCATATATAGTAATTAATTAGCAATAATCAATAATCTGTAGTAGGTATAGTAGTACTTTCAGCGAGCCTTTCCACATCCAAAATGAACCTAATCTTACCAAAAACTTTGATATAATAATCAAAGGCACATAATTTAACAACATTGTATGGTAGTGCATATCACGATTTATTAGTATGTGGTTCAATTAAATTTAAACGGTCTAATTTATGAGTGTATTCATTAAAAACTTTTAATGCACCACACTGCACAAAAGTATTCATTCACATATAAATCCTAGCAAGTGGTCTTACCTCTTAAAAGCTCATGACCAAGGACGAAACATTGTATAAATCTCGATCGATCATAACCTCATCACAGTGCATTCCACAGCTCACGAAGTATCCGACCTCGAAGTTGGCCGAGGCGAATCCGACGGAGAATCAGAGCTGATCATCGCTGACACGGACCACTTCCACGACGTTGAACCAGAAAAACAGCACCCTAACGCTCACGCCCTTCATGTTTCTGAACCTGCCTTTGGATATAACCGCCGTTAGGGTTGGCTGGTACTTGAGCGTGTGGCCATTTCTGATTTGAAAGCTACAAGTTCCGTTTAAGTATGAGAAAGAGTGCCATGATTAGTCATCTCATCAAACGGCTAGGATTGGTTCACTGTGAGATTGTGTAAAATTTGTCACTGTATAGTTTTTTTTTTTTTTTTTTTT
>NW_010357642.1:0-1806 GCF_000414095.1 Morus notabilis
AAAGTGCATTTCCAGCATATATTGGCCTGTCAAATTAAAATAAAATATTACTTGACGTTTCTCAATCGCAATCATTTTAAAGACGAATGAGCAGAAACATGCCGCCTCTAGCACCTAGCAGAACCTAGAAGAGAGATCACTTCCGAGATGCGCATAACTTGCCCACTATAATAATGTTAAATCTTTCAATATCATGCATTATGCGATTTTGGATGCAACAGAAATTGGAAAATGGCCTGCACAAGCATGTTTCCAAGCTCTCAACATCAACCAGTATGCAAACGTCCATAATTTGAAATCAACATAAAGGGTATGAGTTAAGATTTTTTAACTCAGATTTTTTAACTCCACTTGTAAAAATTTTATTATGGTAAGCCCCATCAAGTGCATGAAAGCACAATGCAATGAGCAAGTGATCAACATCGTTTCCCTGGCAAAAACAGTCTACACATACCTGACAAATCGATGAGAATCAGAAATTTCAACCACATCAGTAATTGGGGAAACATCCAAAAGCGCAGCTGCCCGTGGCAGTATGTTCTTCCCGAATGAACTGGATGACGCAACCACATGCGAGTAGCCGCCACTCTGCTGAGCCAAATGGACTAATTTAGCCCAAGGTTCCGCCAAAGGATGTGTAAACACGTCTGAATCAGCCACAAGCACCTAAATAAACAAATAACAGCAATCAACTATCAGAACTCCAAAAAAGCCTTGTTGCCCAAAACTCTAAACTTAAAACCCATTTTAAGCAAACAGCACCGCCCGTAAATTTGAAGCACCTGTGAAACCGAAGGATGACAAGAAGCAGCAGTTTTAGCAGCTTCCCGTAAGGAAGAACCACAGCCAGCCAATAGCAACGAAATCGAGTTTTCTTTGCTCAAAGATTTTGCAGCTTCCACTGCACTAAAGCATGCGGGTTTCACACTACCGCCTTCTATTTCAACCAAAACCAATGTGCTAATCTATTTACATACAACCAAAAAGTTGCTAAATGTTAGCAAAGCAAACTTAATGCTCTACAAATTGTGTTAAAACAATCCCTTACGTTTTACAGATCGCATTAAAAACCTCCCCAATAATTGTGTTAAAAAAACCTCCCACCTAAGAAGGTTTGAACACGATTTTTAAAGCGTAAGGGATAAGAATAGTATTTCTGAAAACAGAGGTTAAAACACAACTTTTTTTTTTTTTTGGAAAAATTAAAACACAACATTTCGATAAAACATATGGGATGTTTTTCTTATGATATTACAAGCAAAAGCAATACCCAAATTCAGTATTTTATGTTATCTTCTTACAATAACAACAATAAAAGAGGGGGACAAAAGATAGAATTTAAGTTCTGAAGCTTTTGCGACTTTGGTAATGTTTTACGTAATAAAAGCAGTATTTTTCTTCCAATATATAATCTTTAACATTCTCTAATATAGAAAACCAGCTAAAAGCTTTTCTTCGGATGTAAAAACATATTACTTGAAACAAAAAAGAAAATTTGGGATTAATTTCTGATGCTTATTTCAAATTTATAAATAACTTACACAATAAAAGCAGAAACAAGCTCAAGCTCAGACTTTTTCTTCCAACATTTATCTTTTTGCTGTTATTTGCAGATTTATTGAACAATAAAGGGAGAAACAACAATGATCTTATGAATTTCGTATTCTACAATAAGTGCATGAATCAATGGCGAAAGAGATGGAAAGATGTTGACTAACTGATCGAGAAGTCGAGGAAAGAAAGAGAATTTGAGATGCTGATGAAGGGCCAATTCTTCTTCTGAGAGCTCTGAGCACGGCGCTGCTC
>NW_010357643.1:0-1766 GCF_000414095.1 Morus notabilis
GATTTGACTAGGGATTGTATGTCCCTGCAATGAATGTAGAATAGATTGATCCAAACATAAGGAAAACTCTTGTTTTTTAATTGCCTTTCCATTTTATTTATGTTTTGGAGAGGCAAAAGATATTGTAGCAAACAGCAAAAGGCGCCAATATACGTAATCGTTTTTATTTTTAAAATTTGGAGAGGCAAAAGATAAATAAGCACCGCTACCCCCACAATCCTAGGATTTTGAATATGTTGACAGCAAGAAAAGATTACCAGTTGTGGGGTTTAATTAAAACAAAAACAAAAAAGGACAAATTGCGGGACATGATCGTAATTAACAGCAATTACAGGAGCATTATGGTAGAGAGGGAGTGAAAACCCAATACAGAGCCTAGAACCGAATCCCAGCAAAAAGATACTCCTAGTTGAAGTTTGAACCTTCCTCTTCCCTCAAGGGCAGACAGGAGACGAGACGGGGCCTCCAATAACGCAAAAAACGACATCTCACCGGAACCCAACTGCCAGCCGTTGAAACTTCTGGAATTCCGATTCAGTCACCTGTAAGCCCCCGAAATTACGACAATAAACCCTAGCCCCTCATTTCCAACAACGAACGAATCAGAAACCAGTGAAAACCAAAACTCACTTCACTCTCTCACTCTCTCCCTCTCCCTTCTAACCGTCGGAGAACTCAAAACGACGACGTCGATGAGCGGCGCAAGGAACAGATCCTCTGCGGCAATGCACCACCGCAGCAACCCTGCGCCTTCCCTTCCCTTGGTCGTCTCCCTCAACTGCATCGAAGATTGCGCCCTCGAGCAGGAATCCCTCGCCGGCGTCGCCGCCGTCGAGCACGTTCCCCTCGCACGCCTCGCCGACGGGAAGATCGAGTCCGCCGCCGCCGTTCTCCTCCACTCCCTCGCGTACCTCCCACGCGCGGCCCAGCGCCGCCTCCGCCCTTACCAGCTCATCCTCTGCCTCGGCTCCGCCGACCGCTCCGTCGACTCCGCCCTCGCCTCCGACCTCGGCCTCCGCCTCGTCCATGTCGACGCCTCCCGCGCCGAGGAGATCGCCGACACCGTCATGGCACTCATCCTCGGCCTGCTCCGCCGGACGCACCTCCTCTCCCGCCATGCGCTCTCCGCCTCCGGTTGGCTTGGTTCAGTGCAGCCGCTCTGCCGAGGGATGAGGCGCTGCCGTGGCCTCGTCTTGGGGATTGTCGGTAGATCTGTTTCGGCGCGGTCTCTGGCTTCTCGGAGCTTGGCTTTCAAGATGAGCGTGCTCTACTTTGATGTTCAAGAGGTAATCATTCTTCAGAGTTTTGTTTTTACATTCCCAAAATTAACAGAATCTTCGATGAAATGATTGTAAATTTTCTCAATTTGCTGAAAATGTGCTTCATTTGGATTTCGCAAATTCAATTTAAGCAGTTTAAAGCGTATATACAATCTGTATGATGCATGAATCGCATAAAAATGTGAGAATAATGTCTTTTCATTGGGATTGTCGTGTCAGAGTTGAAAAATGACTCTATTTGACGAAAATCCTATGTGAAAGGTTATGCATTGTTGACATCAAGCTCAATTGCTTCGGTTATATATCTGTTAAAGTTAGAGAAATGACTAATCTTTTCTGCTCTTCTTAAATTTGAACTATAGTTAGAAGTCCAATTTGGTCAGTGGGCTTTCTGACAGTATTCATTTTTATCATGTTTATAGTCATTAACTGCAGATTGACCTGCATATTTAGGCCTTTCTGTGCTGTATGTATGTTGTTGATAAC
>NW_010357644.1:0-1125 GCF_000414095.1 Morus notabilis
ACCAAACGCATTTTTAAAAATGATTTATGTCTGAGATTGAAAACATTTTAATTTCTATTTTCATACAAAAAACAAATCATTTTAGAATGAGTTACAAACGCACATTTAATTTCTCTTTTTTGGAGGACCCTTCATTAGCTTGAGAAAAGCCATCTTTGAATATTATTGATTATTTGATTTTCTTTGAGAGCCTTTTTATAAATTTTACTTAAAAAAAAAATAATTCTCGATTACTTCTTAAAAAACAAATACTTGATTTAACATTTCTTTAAACTTTTTTTTTAGTTCAAATAATAATAATAATAATTAGCATAAGAATTTTTTATCAATGCAGAAATTAGCAAAGAAAAAAGATATGAAAAAGAGCACAACACTATAAAATGAAGAGAAAGTGACAATAAGACATTTTTGTTTTGGAGAAGAACAGTCTAGCATTTTTTTATGATTAATGTAATGAACAGTCAAGCTTTTTTGTTTTGCTTTATTTATTTATTTATTTATGTTTTGTTTTTTGTTCACCTTAAATAAGGCAATTAAAGTCAAGCTAAAGCATTAGCACATGAATCGCGAATTCAGATCCACTCTCGTTAGATAGCGCGTGGCTCTACAGTTACTACCTTTTGCATCTATCTTAAGTTTTACGTTGTCCATGTCAATACACATAAGGACACCAACGGCCATAGATTCCTTTCTTTTGCGCCCCCAACTTTTATCCTCTGCAGACTTGTTTAAATGATAAAACCAGTTATATTTTGACGCGTGTCAGAGAGCATTCCTGTCAGACGAAGGACACCTCAAGTTCACTCGATAAAAAAAAACTCAGCCAGTCTTTTACACGTGGAGGCACACTATTTGTTTATTTTCATGACTTCATCTGTGAGGTCTGACACGTGACTTACAGTATAATAACCAAATAGATGCGTTTTAGATTACTTATGATTTAACATCCAACACTTTCTACCTTAGTCACTAAATTCCATTTTTTTAAGGGATTACTATAACTTCCATTTTATTGAATAGGAAACCTACCTTAACTTCTAACACTTTTTTCAAGCAAAAAAAAAAAAAAAAAAAAAACTTCCAACACTTTTTACCTTAGTCCATTTTTTTTCTAGGATATTTCTC
>NW_010357645.1:0-1049 GCF_000414095.1 Morus notabilis
TACTTCTTTGAAAGTCTATAAAAAAGGACTCAAAAGGCTTGGTGGAGTATTTGTTATGACAGGTATGAGCATGGCACATGACACATTCTTAAGATCATGCATGTGCCTGTACCTATGCCTATGGGCTAGGCGGCGGAGACGTTTGGTTCATAGTTTAGAATCACGTGATTAGAACCATTTTTTATTTGCATGTATTTTTTGTGAGAGAAAACACTGTAACGAACTATGAACCATGATTCAAATCATAGTTTGAATCCTCCAACCAAACATCCACCATTTTTTATGGTTAGATCGTTAGCAGGCATAATGCAATATTACAAAATCGAAGTCGCTTTAAACTTTGACAATTACATGTCGAACTAGCATAACACGATACGACTAACATCTTTAAAAATAAGTACGACTACAAGGGCTATTTCTTAAAATCCTTTCTTCTAATGCACCCAAAAAGAGAGAGCCGAATAATATTGGACCACAAAATTGTGCTTGGCCACTTGAATAACCAATAACACCAGAAATTGTCAACACAAACATACTAGAGTTAGAAGTGAAATGAACATGGGTCATGTTTATTTCACCGCGTGATTCGAGTTTAAAATTTGAGTTTTATTACAGTAAATTTTACATAAATCAAAAGATATTGGGCCTAACTCAACCTAACAAAACCGGCTTGTTAGAAGAGGATTGCCCTCACCTTATTAAGTGGATCATGCCAATATCTCCAGCCAATGTGGGATTCTAATACGCCCCCTCACGTACAACGTGAACCATGCCAAACCGCTGCGAATAAGTCGATATTGGGGGAACCAACATTGCAAAACTGGGCCTGCTCTGATACCATTTTATAGAAATCAAAGGATATTGGGCCTAATAAAATCGGCTTGTTAGGGGAGAATTGCCCTCACCTTATTAAGTGGATCATGTCAATATCTGCAACCAATGTGAGATTATAATAGTAAAAAACTCTCAGAAACAGTCACATCAAACTTTTTTGTTACAGTAAAAAACTTTCACATAAAATCACATCTCAATTCAAATTAAAAACTCGA